>NC_041380.1:546090547-546164919 GCF_002162155.2 Triticum dicoccoides | reverse complement strand
TGCTCTACTTATCACCATTGTATTGTAATTGATAATTTTGTAAAGTATCCGTAGTACATCTTAGCTTTGTTGTGAAATTGAGCAATTCCAGTATTGTCCAAGCCACTTAATTCTTTCTATTTTTTCTTGAAAAAGGGGATGACTCCGACCTCTGCATCATTATGATGCACATAGCCAAAGTGCAAGCCCCACTTATGGTACTTATTAATTATTTGGTCCACTAGAGTGCTTCTCTTTACCATGACGGTATCAGGAAAAATAAGGTGAATAGGTACTCCACAAAATTTCATGCAGTGAGTAAAATCACACCTAATTTTATGACCTGTCATGCACTTCATCCTTCTACATATACCTGAGATACGACAGATACCATGCAGTGAGTGCCACATGTAGTGAAGCTAGCAAATGAACATGTTACTTTCTTGTGTTGGGTTTCACATCCCTTTCATCCAAGTGTCCAAGTTTCACATCTTTGAGCGAAGGAGAAATTAAAAAAATTAACAATTTCTCAGGATGAGCGACATTGGGAAAACTGTTCAACCAAACCTCATTCTCCGGAGTACAAAGAGTTCTTCTTCAGCCAAAAAAATTGTGAAACCTGCATGTCAGTATGTGCAACTTCATATCACAACACACTGCAAGGAAACAACTAGCTAGCTACCCAGACATACTCACACGATGTGTGCATGTGGGCGCAAAACTATGTCGCTCGGCGGATCTCCGTTTGTGGTGGCTGGCTGTGTGATCAAACCCCTGCCAAAGATGACCCGTCAGTGCATACGTTGGACAACTCTCCACCGTGGCGTGCTGCTGCTACATGCTCAACACTGTATGCGCTTCTGAGGAATCTCCACCTCCTCAATTGGCATGTGCAGCGTGCGCTCGCTCGCGTACGCCGGACCGAAAGATCGAACCAGCATTGTGCACATCATAACTGCAGATACTAGATGATTCCCCGCACGTTGTTGCGGAAATTGTTGCCTAAAATTGATGTTTTACTCTGCAAACTGACTGCCCTAAAATGATCATCAGAATAATGAAAAAAATGATTTTGCTTTGACAACAATCTTTGGAATGATAATGGTACATATGTAAGTAAGATTGATCCTTTACTTATTCAATTCAAAGTTTGGGCAATAGACAAACAATCAGATCACGCATGGAAGCAACTGGTTTAGAGCTTCACCATAAGTTACCAGGTCCCCTCCTCCGCAAGGGAAAAATATTTCAAGCTGCAACTAAAGTCACAGCTATAACATATAAACCCAAGTCCTGACTCAGCGTAATCTCCATTAGAGCTCCAATGTACATTTAACTTTATCCATCTCACGTGAGGAGGTAAAAAATGTGATACAATTGTCATTAGTCCTGATAGAGTCATAAGGCTTCACCTTCTAAACATATCTGCATAGCATAACTCTACAAAAAAAACTAACAAAGTAATCCACTACTAATGGGTGATTATCTTACAAAAATGGAATCATTAAAGTGCTGCCAAGCTTGCAAAAATACAGTAGCTGAACTCTCAAGGTCCATCCATTCTTCCATGCATATGCAGGAGAATTTGTAGTTGAGATTTGAGAGTGAGTGAAAATAGAGAAGAATAAAAATACTGCACTTTTCTACAATTTTAAATTTTATACTATGTATAACCATTTCCATCTACATTCTCGCTCACCAATATATCATGTGCAAACTAAACATTTCATATTCAATTCGATATGCTATTCCTCAATGCATAAATAGGCAAGTGTGTAATAAATAAGTGATATTAAACTGTTCAAGTGATTTTATTACCTTTAAAAAGATAAACCAGTTAGAGAAATAGGGATACATGGAAATACCATCTGAAACCATATATATAGCCATGGTAGGGGAAAATATCTTTACCTTCCTTCATTATCCTCATATTTGACAACACTATAAGTAGGAGAGTCAGTAGCGGCATTCATACATGTTGAAGCCAAGTACACTGTATATTAACACGTGAAAATTACAGACAGGAAACTGTAGAATACGGAAATAGTGACCTCTAACATCAAGATAATCCTGTTATTCATAAAAGACACATCCATAAATAGGCTGCACCGAATACCTTCAGATTGTTGCGGGATTGGGAAGTTATATTCTGCAAAAATGAAAATTAATAGAAAGTTCAGAGTTAGACTGCACCAACTAATACATCACTTCTAAACTGCTTGAGTTATTTTTTTATCAGCTAAAATTAGAAGAAAGAAGATGGTGACTTCAGTGCCCCTTTATAGGAAGAATCAAGATCATTTACAATGCCATGTGCATACATATAGATCTTTAGCAAAATACAGACGGGGCATCCAGAGGGCAAACTTAAGCTCACAATTAAGGGGAGCATCTTTCTTATTAACTTGAGCCATTCAATGACAGATATATGCACATAAATGAATTCCCGTGTACTTACTCGAATCAGTCCATTAAGTAGCTGCATAAGGTTTTAGCACATCAAAACATGATGTACGGTATTGCAAAACACCATTTTTTATCAATCGTTACATCTCTGTAAGAAGTAGGAGTACTAAAAGAAATTGTGATGGGGAAGGGAGAGTCCACGGAGACTATCAGGAGTCATAACCTGGACTTCGCGCTGGCAATGGTAAAGATACTTTACACGGGGACGTAGCTGCGGAAGCCGTGTGCAGCCACCAATCACTACCAGAAAATCCGCTTACGCCGACGGCCCCCGTCGGCATAGATAGACCTATGCCGACGGCCTAGGGCAGGCTGTAGGCGTAGAAAAGTCGTCGGCATACGTCTATCTATGCTGACGGGGCCGTCGGCATAGATGAGGTTGTCGGGACCGCTCGAGATACGCCTACGGGGCCCGTCGGCATAGGCTAGGTCGTCGGCATAGCCCGGCCCCACCTACCCAGTCAACGACGACCCTTTGACGGCGTCGAAGCTACGCCGACGGGAGGTAACAGCGGCCGTCGGCATATATATGCCAACGGCTATGCCGTCAGCATAGAATTGTTGACATCACCGATCCACGTCATCGACAGGTCATCGATCCGAGGGAATGGGGGCCCGTTGTGTGGCAGAGATATGCCTACGGCATAGCCGTCGGCTTAGACCTGGCCCATGCCCCTCTGCCACATCATCGATCCGCGTGCGATGCCACGTCATCGATCCGTGGGGTTGTACCTTCGTGTGCACACCTATGCCGACGACCTAGCCGTCGGCATATATTTTTTTTATTTTTATTTTTTTATTTTTACTTTATATTTTTTTGTTTTTCCACAAGATAAATATGCCTTATCTAAAAAAACATACCCTGATGGTATATCGATTGCCCCCCTTACGAATATCGCTGTCGCCGTGTCACGGAGGGGGGAAACGGTCGACACGGAGGGAATCTGGTTAGTGGGGGATTCAGGGTATAGCTATGCCACTGAAACATCGCACGGGTCTTGATGCATATGCAAAAGTGTTCAGGCATGCGTAGACGCCCGTCTTGGGGCCCCGCGGTGTGCCCCCCCCCTCCACGCAAGGCAGTGCCGCCGTCACTTGGAGGGGGCCAGACCCCGGAGACGCATGCTGATGACCCACAAGTATAGGGGATCTATCGTAGTCCTTTCGATAAGTAAGAGTGTCGAACCCAACGAGGAGCAGAAGGAAATGATAAGCAATTTTTAGTAAGGTATTCTCTGCAAGCAATAAAATTATCGGTAACAGATAGTTTTGTGATAAGATAATTTGTAACGGGTAACAAGTAATAAAGGTAAATAAGGTGCAGCAAGATGGCCCAATCCTTTTTGTAGCAAAGGACAAGCCTGGACAAACTCTTATATAAAGGAAAACATTCCCGAGGACACATGGGAATTATCGCCAAGCTAGTTTTCATCACGTTCATATGATTCGCGTTCGGTACTTTGATAATTTGATATGTGGGTGGACCGGTGCTTGGGTACTGTCCTTCCTTGGACAAGCATCCCACTTCTGATTAACCCCTCTTGCAAGCATCCGCAACTACAAAAGAAGTATTAAGGTAAACCTAACCATAGCATGAAACATATGGATCCAAATTAGCCCCTTACGAAGCAACTCATAAACTAGGGTTTAAGCTTCTGTCACTCTAGCAACCCATCATCTACTTATTACTCCCCAATGCCTTACTCTAGGCCCACAATGGTGAAGTGTCATGTAGTCGACATTCACATGACACCACTAGAGGAAAGACAACATACATCTCATCAAAATATCGAACGAATGCCAAATTCACATGACTACTTATAGCAAGACTTCTCCCATGTCCTCAGGAACAAACGTAACTACTCACAAATTATATTCATGTTCATAATCAGAGGGGTATTAATATGCATAAAGGATCTGAACATATGATCTTCCACCGAGTAGACCAACTAGCATCAACTACAAGGAGTAATCAACACTACTAGCAACTCACAGTTACCAATCTAAGGTTTTGTGACAAAGATTGGATACAAGAGATGAACTAGGGTTTGAGATGAGATGGTGTTGGTGAATATGTTGATGGAGATTGACCCCCTCCCGATGTGAGGATCGATGGTGATGATTTCCTCCCGGAGGGAAGTTTCCCTGTAAGTGCATCTAGTGCCACCCCTAGTTGGTTTTGGAGTATTGACGACAAACCTAGTTGAGGGACTAATGTGTTTGTGAGAATTGCAGGATAACACAGGTAGAAGTCCCTCATTGATTCGGTTTTACTACCAGAGATGACCCCTAAAAATGTATGAAGACATTGAAGTCAAAGGTGATATATGAAGATATTCACATTAAAGACTATGACAAAATAAGACACGTTATGAAGCCAATGGAGCTCGAAGACTTAGATCTTTCGTAGTTCTTTTTCTTTTGTGTTGAGTCATAGAAACCACCGTACTGTTAAGTGGGGTCCAGGAGAACCAGTCAGAATGACTAAAGTGATGCCTAAATCAAAAACCTATGTCTTCGAGTGAAGACAATGAGAGCGAATCTTGTCCAGAGCCGGACAAGTCAGCTTTGCTTGTAGCCCAAGTAAAGTTGCCATGACAGTTTGAAATCTAACTATTGAGACACGTGTCAGTTCCTTAGTGACCCAGGGTCATTTCGGATGAATCAGGTCGGGTTGCCAAGTGGCTATAAATAGCCCACCCCCTACAACCATAAGTGTTGGCTGCTCAGATTTCAGTGCACGACTTTTGTCGTTTGAGAGCAACCCACCTCGAAGCCTTTGAGAGAAAATTCCTAGCGAGGAGAAAGCCCTAACCACCCAGAGCCAGAGTAAATTGGGCATCACTTAAGTCTTCTTGTCTGAGTGATCTGAAGACTTATTACACTTGAGGATTGTGCATCCTCCAGACAGTTAGGCGTCGCGTTCAGAGCATCCAAGAGACATTGTGGATTGCCAGTGAACGAAGTCTGTGAAGGTTTGGGAGTCTACATTGAAGACTTACCAGAGTGATTGGGCGAGGACTATGTGACCTTAGCTCAAGGAGAATACGGTGAGGACTTGGTGTCCTGAGCTGCGTGTTCAGGACTGGGTGTCCGGGACTGTGTGTCCTAAGGTTTAAATACCTAGCCACTCCAACCAGACGTATAGTTGTCACAGCAACTGGAACTGGTCCAACACATCATTGTCTTCAACGAGTCACTGGTTTTATCTTCACTTCCTTTTACTTGCTGTATTCATTGTGAAGCCATTGCATGCCTGCTATATCTTTTGTCTTCATAACTGTATGATTTGTTTGGCTTCATAACTTCTTCCTACCTGATCCTTATTACACTGCTGCTACTTGTCATTGTGCTTTCACTCTATTGAATACTTGACCATGGCTTGCCTAGTGTAATCTAACTTCCGCTGTATAGTGATAGGCATATCTCTACTGTTTGTCTTCATAACTTCCACGTTTTGAAGACTTTCATAAAAATCGCCTATTCACCCCCCTCTAGTCGATATAACGCACTTTCATTCCCCGGCAGAACAGCTTCGCCGGAGCCCTAGATTGGTTCCGCCAAGGTTCCGCCTCGTGGCGACGGAGTTTCGTCCCGTAAGCTTGCTTGTGATTTTTTCCAGGACGAAAGACTCCATATAGCCATAGATGGGCATCAGAGGGCTGCCAGGGGGCCCACGAGGCAGGGGGCGTGCCCAGGGGGTAGGGCACACCCCCACCCTCGTGGATGGTGGGCGGCCCCCCTCTGGTACTTCTTTTGCTCAATATTTTTATATATTCTGAAACTTGCTCCCGTGAAGTTTCAGGACTTTTGGAATTGTGCAGAATAGGTCTCTAATATTTGCTCCTTTTCCAGCCCAGAATTCCAGCTGCCGGCATTCTCCCTCTTCATGTAAACCTTGTAAAATAAGATAGAATAGGCATAAGTATTGTGACATAATGTGTAATAACATCCCATAATGCGATAAATATCGATATAAAAGCATGATGCAAAATGGACGTATCAACTCCCCCAAGCTTAGACCTCGCTTGTCCTCAAGCGGAAGCCGATATCGAAAAATATGTCCACATGTTTAGAGATAGAGGTGTCGATAAAATAAAATACGGACATGAGGACATCATGATCATTCTTAGGACAACAACATATATAAATATTGACATATGATTTCTTATGCTAAAGTAACAATTCATTCACAATTTCAAGTATGAATCAGAAACTTTATTGAGAACCAACAAACTATAATCTCAGTCATTGAAGCAATTGCAATTTATCATAACATCAGAAAGAGTTAATATAAGAGCTTTTCAGTAAGTCCACATACTCAACCATCATTTAGTCTTTCACAATTGCTAACACTCATGCAATATTTATGGTTATGAAGTTTTAGTCAGCCACAGAGAAAGATAGGGGCTTATAGTTTTGCCTCCCAACCTTTTACCTCAAGGGTAATGTCAACAATAATAGTTCATGAAAACTCACATCCAATTAGCCATATATATCAGGATCTTTCCAACACTGAAAGTGCTAGTGATCGACTAGAGGGGGGTGAATAGGCGATTTTTATGGAAGTCTTCAAAGCATGGAAGTTTCAAAGACAAACGATAGAAATAAACCTATTACCATGCAGCGGAAGGTAGACTACACTAAGCAAGCCATAGTCAAGTATTCAATGAAGTGAAAGCACAATGACTAATAGCAGCTAGGCAGTATAGATCAGGTAGGAAGATAGTGTGAAGCCAATCAGAACAAGCAGTCACTCAGTGAAGAAAAAAGATAATGCAATCGTACAATGACTTCACCAGAGCCAACAGTAAGTAAAGGAAAGGGAAGGATGAAACCAGTGACTCGTTGAAGACAATGATTTGTTGGAGCAGTTCCAGTTGCTGTGACAATTGTACGTCTGGTTAGGGAGGCTGAGATTCAACTCAGAAGACCACGTCTTCACCTTATTCCCCTTGAGATAAGGACACCCAGTCCTCGCCCAATCACTCTGGTAAGTCTTCAAGGTAGACTTCCAAACCTTCACAGACTTCGTTCACCGGCGATCCACAATGACTCTTGGATGCTCAGAACGCGACGCCTAACCGGCTGGAGGATTCACAGTCCTCAAGTGTAATAAGTCTTCAGATCACACAGACAGGAAGACTTAAGTGATGCCTAACACTCTTTGGCTCTGGGTGTTTAGGGCTTTATCCTTGCAAGGAATTCTCTCTCAAGGGCTTCGAGGTGGGTTGCTCTCAAACGACAAAAGCCGTGCACTAACTCTGAGCAGCCAACCGTTTATGGTTGTAGGGGGTGCGCTATTTATAGCCACTAGGCAACCCGAACTGATTTGTCCGAAATGACCCTGGGTCACTAAGGAACTGACACATGTTCCAACGGTCAGATTTCAAACACACACGGCAAATTTACTTGGGCTACAAGCAAAGCTGACTTATCCAACTCTGAATAAGATTTCCTCTCATAGTCTTCACTCGAAGACATAGGATTTTGGTTAAGCATCACTTCAGTCATTCTGACTGGTTCTCTTGGACCCCACTTAACAGTACGATGGTTCCTATGACTCAACAAAGAAAAAACAAAGAACGATGAAACTGCTCTTCGCGCTCCATAGTCTTCACGCGATGTCTTCTCTTGTCATAGTCTTCAATGTGAATGTCTTCACATACCACCTTTGACTTCAATGTCTTCATACATTTTTAGGGGTCATCTCTGGTAGGAAAACCGAATCAATGAGGGACTTCTACCTGTGTTATCCTGCAATTCTCACAAACACATTAGTCCCTCAACCAGATTTGTCGTCAATACTCGAAAACCAACTAGGGGTGGCACTAGATGCACTTACAATCTCCCCCTTTTTGGTGATTGATGACAAACTGGTTGAAGTTTTCAACGGGGAATAAAATATGTGAAATTGTAAAGGATAGGGTATTGTCTTCATAAGTTGGAAGGGCTCCCCTGAAGATGTGCATATAAGAGATTTGCTTTTGGAATGCAAATGCACATGGCAGGTTGTACTTGTGGAGATCCTCTTCAACCTATGATGACAATTCATTATGCAAGATATGATGTAACGAAGATAATGACATGCATAATGAAAAATGGACGTCTGCAAAATGATCTAAGTGCGGAATTTATCGTCGCACATGCAGAATTTATCATCACATCACAGAATAGCAAATAAGTAGCAGACGACCATCGAGTTTAAGTGTTACAACTCAAAGAACCAAATGTATCGAAAACGAGAGTTGTAAGCACTTGGCAAAAGTAGCAAAAAGTAAAGCAACCACCCATATGGACCCGCTTGAAGACTATCAACTCATATGCTTCTCCCCCTTTTGTCAGTGAGGACCAAAAAGGTTTGAAGACATAGAGCGCCTACTCGTTCCCATGAGGTGCAGGCGAGGCAGCAGGGTCGTCGTTGAGATCCGGTGGTGCAGAGGAACTTGGTGCAGTGTCGACATGCGCTGAAGTTGGAGGAGGTGAAGTTGCATTATCTTGGTCATCGATGACTCTGGCATTTACGGTCGCAGCTGAGGACGAGTATTCAGAGTCTTCAAGTGAGGGAGTCCGATGCAAGTGAGCATTTCTGGGAGGAGTTGAGTCAAACTTGAAGTGTTCGGTGAAGCCATCGTCGTGCAGATCAGCTTCAACACTAAGTAGGGTCAAACTCTTCCACGACCTCCGACAGGTTTCATGAGTGAAAAAGGCATTCTTGGTGGCAAGATTGCGAATGCGGTTGACATCCACCAAGAGGCTTTGCATCTGACGCTTAAGCCAGTCGTGATGTTTGTCCTGTTTCTGTTGCAACACGACGAGAAGATCTCGGTCATTTAGGACATGAGATCGTCGTCGAGGCCTTTGCGCAATGGTGCTACCAGAGGCGTCAGTTTGAGCACGAGGGGAACGTGTGTTTCTAGCAAGGGGATAAACACAAGAGACTGCTAGAACTCCTTCAATGGGCTGGGTGAAGCTTTGGTGATCAACATTGTGAAGATAAATGGGATCCTTAGCAGGCTCTGGGTAAATGGCTTCAACTGACAGATCAACCTCGGGCAAAAATATAAGATGATTGCGCGCAGACGGCTGATAGTTGAAGGCTGAGTGACGCTTGATCAGACGCATGACCCATGGAGCATAGAATTTCAACCCAAAGATGTCGGAGCCAAACGCAGCCAACTGCCTGATGAAGAAGTCTTGAGCATTGAAGCTGATGCCGTTGAAAATATAGAAGACCAAAGTCTTCATTGCTCCTTCAAGCTTCGCTGCAGATGAGTGTCCTTTGACGGGCCATAGAGTCTTCCTGATGATGTGGTAAATGGTGCGAGGCAGGTACTCTAGGTCTTCGACAAAGAACTCAGATGGGTATTCAGCGTCGTGAGGCAAAGGCTTCATCATGCTCAGTATTTGACTCATGTTGGGTTCTGGCTTCTGAAAGATGCTTTCCAGGGCATTTTGGTGTTGTTGACAACCTGGTTTATAGTATTCACCAGGAGTGGGCAGGCCTGTGAGCTCAATGATATCAAGAGCTTTAGCTTCATGATGGACATTGCATGTCATCCACTCAAGGACCCAAGTCTTTGGATCCCTGTTGTAGCCTCGAATGTGGAGAGTTGCATAGAACTGTAGCAGAAGCTCTTCATTCTAGTGCTCCTTATCTGTGACAAATTGCAACAGACCAGCATCTCTGAAACAATCCAATGCTTCTTCAAGGCAGGGCAGTCTAGCTATAGCTTCAAGAGTCGAGGCGCATATGTGGAAATATGCGCCCTTGATTGTATAGGACACAGGAATAGTAGCTGCACTGCTGATAGCTCTAGAACCGATCTAAGGAAATGTGCGGTCTTGTATAAGGGTTCTTGGAGCTGTTGAAGAAGGTATTATGTGCCATGAAGCCATTCACATTGAAGACCCCACGTGAAGTGGCAGTGCCTGGGAATCGTGGAAGTCTTGGCTTGGGCTTTTGGACTTGAGGTCTGTGCTCGATGTGATACTCAAATTATGGACCCGCAGCAGGCGGAGGAGTCAGAATGGGCCATTCGGACCATAACAGGCTGACCACAATTAAATGCAAGCTCAATTGTATGAGGTCTTGGAGGGGGAACAGGAGCCTTGGCATTGTCTTCATGGGCTTCAGGGGCCATAGTTGCTTCAGGTGCTTCAGCATTGACTTCTAGTGCTGCATTGACTTTTGGCACCGTAGTAGCTGCAAGCGCCTCATTGGCTTCAGGCGCCGCATTGGCTTCAGCCATGCCGACGTCATTGGCATCAGCGGTGATGTTGGTGGCCGCCTCAGGGTTGTTAACCTCCACTTCAGAAGCTGGATGGTCGGACACGTTCTCCTCGAGAACAACATCTTGGTGGGACAGGGGTGTAGCAACTCTTTCAACTCTTGGGGCTTCTTCTTCATCGGCTGATGCAGCCGGAATTTCTTCAGCCATTTTGGCTTCGGACTCAGACACGTGCATTGTGGGAGTGACTTGGGGCCTTGGTCCTTTGCGAAGCCTGTGTAATACGGGCGACACTTGTGGAGATGGAGTGTGCTGGGCCTCGAAGTCATCGTCATCTTGCACTGGTGGGATAGCTTGCGGTTGGGGAGAGCTTGAAGTGTCTTGTCTCTGTGGGTGATCAGCCCATGATGCATCTTGAGCATTTGGCGCCAGAGGACGACCAATGCTAATGAGTTCGCTGTGCGTGAGCACAGGCGATGATACCAATTGGTGCTCGATTTGAGGAAGGACTTCATCATCTTCAACATTATCGTGAGGACCAATGTCTTCAGCTGCGGTGTGGTCGGCATTAGCAGACTGAGGTCCACGAAGCATGCAGGGGTAAAAGCCTTGAGAAATAGCTTCGGACTGTGATTTGGGCTGAAGACCTTTGTATATGATATCTCCCCAGGGGCCCATGATGGAACTCTTCTCAGCATATTCGTCGGTGACGAATCTGTACTTGAACCATTCCTCTGCCCAATGTTTTCGAATCCATTGGATTCGGTTCTTGCGTTCTCCATAGGTCTCTTCTGGATCTGACTTGTATAGCTCATAGAGATCTGGTGGCAGGTCCTTAACAGTGTTTCCACGGCGTTGTCTGCCTCCCTTCCTTGCAGATTTCTCTGATGCCATGAAGTTTAAACTGAAAGGCTTCAAAACTGTCAAAGTCTTTCGTCTACTGGTCAGATAAGAATTTGCTTCAAGAGAATTTATATGATGCTGTAAGAATTCTGCAAATGAATGCATACTATGAGAACCAAGGGATTCTCCCACGGACATGTACCTATGACAGCATTAAGGTGCGAGGGAAGGGGAAGAGGTCATATGCATTCTCAGAAGATTTTGAAGATAAATCAGTTTAGAAGACATTGACCTCATAGTGCGAAGACATTCACTCATAGATAGAGAGTTGGTTCCAGATTTGTACGAATCCATGAATAAGTACAAGTGAGGAATCTAACTAATTTGTGAAGCATAAGTGAACATACTAGGCATATTATGAGATGCAGTATGAAATAGATCCAACTTGTGTGAACAGAAACTGCTTGTGGTAGAAAGTGATGAATCTATAGGATCAAAGGGGCCGTAAAAAGGAGGTTTCATTTAACACACGAAGAACTGCTAGACGGAGTGGGCGAGGTGGCCGAGCAGTTCGATCGTCCGTGCCCTAACTTGGCGACAGAGGACACCTACGGCGACGGCGGAGAAGACGATGTCCGCGGCTGGCGTGAAGACGGCGTCGGTGAGGTTGCGGCAGCTAAGCGCTTCGTCGCCGGCGTAGTCGAGGGCTAGCGGTGGCGCTAGGGTTTGTGCGAGAGTGGAAGAAGGGATAATGACTGTGGTGAGGCGTGTATTTATAGGGATAGGGACGGCATAGTGTTATTACATAGGGTCCCCTGGCGATTCACATCTGAAGGACACGTGGCTATCATGCAACACATCGGAGGTTGTTCCATGTTCCCACGCACGCCTAGATTGTCGGGTGGTCGTTCCCACTTATCCGGGTTTTAGGTGAAAAGGATTTGGCATTGACAACGGATTAATGTTTGTCTCTGTGTCTTTGAAAGCACAAGTGCTCCCTGGGTGGTTTTGGTAATTAATGTCAACATATCTCTTGTTGGACTAACACTTTTACCTAGTATGTTTCAGATAAGTTCAACAATGGAGTGGCATGGACTAGAGGATGTGGAACCCTTTCAAGATGCTAAGGACAAATGATTGGCTCAAGCTTCAAGATCAAGACTCTACATTTTCTATTTTAGTGATCCAAGATCACATTGAGTCTATAGGAAAAGCCAATACTATCAAGAGGGGATGAGGTGTTGCTTAATGGCTTGCTTGCTCAAAGTGCTTAGTGATATGCTCCAAAATCCTCAACTACCTTCCCACATCCACATATGACCTAAACCAAAAGTCAAACTCGGCCCCACCGATTCTATCTATCCGGCGCCACCGAGTTTCAGATGTCATAGCCACTACCACAAACCCTAGCAAATCGGTTTCACCGATAGGGATCTCGGTCTCACCGAGATGGGATTGTAATCTCTCTATGTATGTCCATTACCAAAATCGGTCTCACCGAGTTTGAGCCATCGGTACTACCGAGATTACAATGCAGACCCTCTGATTAGCTTATTACCAAAATCAGTCTTGAAAGTGCTAGTGATCGACTAGAGGGGGGGTGAATAGGCGATTTTTATGAAAGTCTTCAAAACATGGAAGTTTCGAAGACAAACGATAGAAATAAACCTATTACCATGCAGCGGAAGCTAGACTACACTAGGCAAACCATAGTCAAGTATTCAATGAAGTGAAAGCGTAATGACTAATAGCAGCTATGTAGTAAGATCAGGTAGGAAGATATTGTGAAGCCAATCAGAACAAGCAGTCACTCAGTGAAGACAAAAGATAATGCAATCATACAATGACTTCACAAGGACCAACAGTAAGCAAGGGGAAGGGAAGGATGAAACCAGTGAATCGTTGAAGACAATGATTTGTTGAACCAGTTCCAGTTGATGTGACAACTGTACGTCTGGTTGGGGAGGCTGAGATTCAACTCAGAAGACCTCGTCTTCACCTTATTCCCCTTGAGCTAAGGACACCCAGTCCTCGCCCAATCACTCTGGTAAGTCTTCAAGGTAGACTTCCAAACCTTCACAGACTTCGTTCATCGGGGATCAACAATGACTCTTGGATGCTCAAAACGCGACGCCTAACCGGCTGGAGGATTCACAGTCCTCAAGTGTAATAAGTCTTCAGATCACACAGACAGGAAGACTTAAGTGATGCCTAACACTCTTTGGCTCTGGGTGTTTAGGGCTTTATCCTCGCAAGGAATTCTCTCTCAAAGGCTTCGAGGTGGGTTGCTCTCAAACGACAAAAGCCGTACTCTAACTCTGAGCAGCCAACCGTTTATGGTTGTAGGGGGTGGGCTATTTATAGCCACTAGGCAACCCGACCTGATTTGTCCGAAATGACCCTGGGTCACTAAGGAACTGACACGTGTTCCAATGGTCAGATTTCAAACACACACGGCAACTTTACTTGGGCTACAAGCAAAGCTGACTTATCCAACTCTGGACAAGATTTGCTCTCATAGTCTTCACTCGAAGACATAGGATTTTGGTTAAGCATCACTTCAGTCATTCTGACTGGTTCTCTTGGACCCCACTTAACAGTACAGTGGTTCCTATGACTCAACAAAGAAGAAAAAGAACGACGAAAGAACTAAGTCTTCGCGCTCCATAGTCTTCATGTGATGTCTTCTCTTGTCATAGTCTTCAATGTTAATGTCTTCACATACCACCTTTGTCTTCAATGTCTTCTTACATTTTTAGGGGTCATCTCTGGTAGGAAAACCGAATCAATGAGAGACTTCTACCTGTGTTATCCTGTAATTCTCACAAACACATTAGTCCCTCAACTAGGTTTGTCGTCAATACTCCAAAACCAACTAGGGGTGGCACTAGATGCACTTACAATCTCCCCCTTTTTGGTGATTGATGACAAACTAGTTGAAGTTTTCAACGGGGAATATAATATGTGAAATTGTAAAGGATAGAGGATTGTCTTCGTAAGTTGCAAGGGCTCCCCTTGAAGATGTGCATATAAGTAATTTGCTTTTGGAATGCAAATGCACATGGCAGGTCGTACTTGTGGAGATCCTCCTCAACTTATGATGACAATTCATCATGCATGAAAAGTATGTGAAGATAATGACATGCATAATGAAAAATGGACGTCTGCAAAATGATCTAAGTGCGGAATTTATCGTCGCACATGCGGAATTTATCATCGCATCACAGAATAGCAAATAAGTAGCAGACGACCATCGAGTTTAAGTGTTACAACTCAAAGAACCAAATGTATCAAAATGAGAGTTGTAAACACTAGGCAAAATATAAAGCAACCGCCCATATGAACCCGCTTGAAGACTATCAAACTCATATGCTTCTCCCTCTTTTGTCAGTAAGGACCAAAAAGGTTTGAAGACATAGAGCATCTACTCGGTCCCATGAGGAGTAGGTGAAGCAGCAAGGTCTTCGGTGTTGTTAGGCGGTGCAGACGAACTCGGGGCAGTGTCGATGCATGCAGAAGTAGGGGGCGGTGAAGTAGCATCGTCTTCATCATCGATCACTCTGGCATTTACAGTTGCCGCGGAGGAAGAGAACTCAGAGTCTTCAAGAGACGGAGTTCGTCGCAGCACAGTCCTTCTTGGAGGTGTTGAGTCAAACTTGAAGCGTTCAGAGAAGCCATCCTCTTGAAGATCATCCTCAGAGCACATAAGCGTCAGCCCTTTCCATGTACGCCGATAGGTTTCATGGGCAACAAAGGCATTCTTGGTGGCAAGATTGCGAATCCTGTTTACGTCCACCAAGAGGCTTTGCATTTGGCGCTTTAGCCAATCATGATGCCTATCCTGTTTCTGATGAAGGGCAACCAGAAGCTCTCGATCATTGAGAACACGTGGTCGCTTCTTGGGCCGTTGGGCAATGGTACTGTTAGTGGCTTCAGTGAGGGCACAGTGAGGTGCACGTGTAGTGCCAGCCAGAGGATAAACACGAGAGACTGCTTGAACTCCTTCAATGTTTTGAGAGAAGCTTTAATGCTCAGCATTCTGAAGACTAAGAGGCTCCTTGGCAGGCTCTGGATAGATGGCTTCAACTGACATATCGACGTCAGGCAGAAAGATCCGATGATTGCAAGCAGAGGGCTGATAGGTGACAGCTGAGTGTAGTTTGATCAGCCTCATTATCCATGGAGCGTAAAACTTCAAGCCAAAAATGTCAGATCCTGATGCAGCAAGCTGGCGAATAAAGAAGTCTTGTGCATTGAAGCTTTTGCCATGAAGAATATGAAAGACCAAAGTCTTCATTGCGCCTTTGAGCTTGGCATGTGGAGAATGTCCTTTGATGGGCCAGAGAGTTCGCCTTATGATGTGATAGATGGAACGTGGCAGATACTCGAGGTCTTCAACATAGAACTCCTTAGGATATTCAGCATATGGAGGCAAAGGCTTCATCATGCTAAGCATCTGACTCATATTGGGCTCAGGCTTGTGGAAGATGCTTTCCATAGCAGCACTGTGAAGCTGACAACCAGGTTCATATAGATCTCCTGGAGTGGGCAGGCCAGTAAGCTCAATGATATCAAAGGCTTTGGCTTCATGATGAACATTGCTTGTCATCTACTCAAGGACCCAAGTCTTCGAATCCCTGTTGTAGCCACGGATATGAAGAGTGGCATAGAATTGGAGCAGCAATTCTTCATTCCAGTGCTTCTTATCAGTGACGAACTGCGACAAGCCTGACTCTCTGAAGCAATCCAGAGCTTCTTCCAAACATGGCAGACCAGTTATGGCTTCAGTGTCAAGACGCATATGTGGGAAAATGCGACCTTGATTATACAGAATGCATGAGTAATAACTTCGCTGCTGATAGCTCCAGAACCGATCAGAAGATATTCTTGCCTTTGAGTAGGGGTTCTTGGCGCTATTGAAGAAGGTTTTGTGTGCCTTGAAGCCATTGATATTTAACGATCCGGGTGTAGATGCAGTGCCTGGAAACCTGGACAACCTTGGTATTGGCTTATGAACCTGAGGCCTGTGCTCAATGTGATAGTCAAACTAAGGACCAGCAGCAGGCGGAGGAGTCAGAAAAGGCCATTTGACAGTGACAAGTTGGCCATAGTTGAATGCTTGCTCGATAGTGTGTGGCCGAGGTGGCGGAACAGGAGCAATGGCATTAACAGAGGCGTTAGGCTGCACAACAGAGGCTTCAGGAGCAGTTGCATCATTGGCTTCATTGACTTCTGGCACATTGGTTGGTCCAGACTCCATATTTGCTTCAGCCATGACTACGTCATTGGCTTCATTTGTGTTGGTGGTGGCAGCCTCAAGATTCTCAACCTCCACTTGATGAGCTGAAGGGTCGGGCACAGACACGTTCTCCTCGAGAACAGCTTCTTCAGTAATGGGGGAGTAGGGACACGTTCTTCTTCTTGTTTGTCGTCGGCTGATGCAGCCGGAATGTCTTCAGCAGCTTTAGCCTCAGACTCGGAGACATTCACAGTAGGAGTGGCAGCTGGAAACACTTTACGTGCAACAGATTGGTGGGGCACTTCTCCTTCTGGAACACTCGAAAGAGGGACTTGAGGCCTTGGTCCTTTGCAAAGCCTGCGTAGCGCTGGCGACGCCTGTGGAGATGGAGTTAGCTGGGCCTCAAAGTCATATTCTTCTTGCACTGATGGAGTTGCTTGCGGTTGGGGAGAGCTTGGAGTGTCTTGTCTCTATGGGTGATCAGCCCACGATGCATCCTGAGCAGTTGGCGTCAGAGGACGGCCAATGCTGATGAGTTCGCTGTGCGTGAGCACAGGCGATGATACCAGTTAGTGCTCGATCTGAGGAAGGACTTCATCATCTTCAACATGGTCATGGTGACCAATGTCTTCAGCAGCGGTGGGATCAACTGCTGGAATGTCTTCAGTGTCATGAGCCTCTGTGGAAGCAGGCTCATGAACAACCAGTTGGCGCTCGTGGTGTTCAGATGCAGGGCGAACCATATGGGTTCAACAACTAAGAGCTCTATGGGAGCAGCCCGATCCTTCTTGGTCTTGCGCTTCTTCTTAGAGGGAGCGACATCAGAAGCTTTAGGATTTTTCCTTTTTCTGGCTTCAGCCTCGGCAGTCCTCGTCTTCTTCAGTTCTGAAGCAGTTGACCTGACCTTTGGCTTCGAGCCAGTCATGCTGCTTGGGAAGACTATGCGAGGTTCTTCCTGCCTTGAAGGTGCAGATTGGTCAGTTGAGGGCTTCTTCTTCTTTGCAGCCATTCTTGGGTCGATGCCAGGACGACCAAGAGCCCTGCGCTTCTCAGCCTCATTGTAGGCTTGCACACACTTGTCAGCCAGGCTCTTCATGCATTCATGAGAACCTTGAGCTTCTTCACGCTTCTTGAGAAAGGCTTCCTTGAGCTCGTGCAGCATAATCTTGAAGTTTTTCACATCTTGCATGCTGAGCTTGGCCATGTGCTTCTTGAACTGAGCTTTCTCATAGTCGATCTTTTGCTTCAGTTCAATGATGCGCTGAGCTAGAGATAGCTCAGAAGCATTAGCGCCATGGAAGGCGACACTGAGGCCAATTGGAAGTTGCAGATCTTCAAAGCTGAGGTTGGGCGTGTCAAACCACTCATCAATGAAGTAATGGAGGATTGCCACATCAAAGAGAGGCAAATCATTGAAGATCTCTGCTCCTTCCTTGCTCTTGTTCAGTTGCTCAAGAGCGTCATCTGCAAGATCTTCATCGCTGGAAAGATCAATGGCGTCATTGCACAGAATAGCAGCAGCAGTCAGTGCCTGATCAGTACTATTTCTCATCTCAGTCTTCTTGGAGATACGTGATAGATCTTCAGACTGCACACTGTCTTCAGGAGGTGCAGTAGCCAGTGGCTTCGCATGTAAGACCTTTGGTGCAGGAGCAGGCTTTGAAGCTTTAGGATTCTTCAGTTTCTTTGGCTTCGGCGGTGCAGGCGCTTCATCAGATTCAGCATCATCTGCAGGCTCATCCACGGCTGTCCCTTGAACCATGATATGAGTGATGAGACCTTCCAGGTTGTAGAAGGGCCCAACAAGATTGGGTTCAGCTTCGCGGGTGCCATCGGCACGAGGAGCAGAAGGACCAGGGTTGAAGTCTAGTCCCAATGACTTCTTGTTTTGCTTAGCAAAGTTCTTGGCAAACTGGAAGTTGCGCTTGAACAGATTGTCGTCACGACACCATAGCAATGACGATGGATCAGCATCTGCAGGCTGTGGTCCACGGACCATGCAGGGATAAAAGCCTTGTTCAATGGCTTCATCTCTGGACCTGGGTTGAAGATTTCTGTATAGGATGTCTCCCCATGGTTGCTTGATGGCATTCTTCTCTACATATTCCTGGGTCACAAACCTGTACTTGAACCATTGCTCATCCCAGTACCTTCGAATCCATTGGATGTGTGTCTTGCGCTGATTGTAATCCTCTTCTGGGTCTGTCTTGTATAGCTCTGAGAGGTCATCAAGCAGATCTCTTGATGTTCCCCCTTGATGCTGTCGGCCACCCTTCCTTGCTGATTTCTCTGTAGCCATGATCTTCAAACTGAATGGCTTCAACACATTCAAAGGTTTCAAAGGATTCCGTTTGCTGGTCAAACAGGAACTGGCTTCGGGAGAATTTATATGATGCTGTAAGAATTCTGCAAATGAATGCAGACTATGAGAACCCTAGGGATTCTCCCACGGACATGTACCTATGACAGCATTAAGGTGCGAAGGAAAGGGAAGAGGTCATATGCATTCTCAGAAGATTTTGAAGATAAATCAGTTTAGAAGACATTGACCTTATAGTGCGAAGACATTCACTCATAGATAGGGAGTTGGTTCCAGATTTGTACGAATCCACAAATAAGTACAAGTGAGGAATCTAACTACTTTGTGAAGCATAAGTGAACATACTAGGCATATTATGAGATGCAGTATGAAATAGATCCAACTTGTGTGAACAGAAACTGCTTGTGGTAGAAAGTGATGGATCTATAGAATCAAAGGGGGCGTAAAAAAGAAGTTTTATTTACCACACAAAGAACTGCTAGACGGAGTGGGAGAGGAGGCCGAGCAGATCGATCGGCCGTGCCCTAACTTGGCGACGGAGGACTCCTACGGTGACGGCGGAGAAGATGATGTCCGTGGCCGGCATGAAGACAACGTCGGTGAGGTCGCGGCAACTAAGCGCTTTGTCGTCGGCGTCGTCGAGGGAGAGCGGTGGCGCTAGGGTTTGTGCGAGAGTGGAAGAAAGGATAATGAGTGTGGTGAGGCGTGTATTTATAGAGACAGGGACGACATAGTGTTATTACACAGGTGCCCCTGGCGATTCACATCTGAGGGACACGTGGCCATCATGCAACATATCGGAGGTTGTTCCACGTTCCCACGCACGCCTGGATTGTCGGGTGGTCGTTCCCACTTCTCCGGGTTTCAGATGAAGGAATTAGCATTGAAAACGGACTTAATGTTTGTCTCTGTATCTTCTGCTGACAAGGACGCAGAGAAGATATTCGACAGTTTCAATAGAATGCATATGATTTGGAGAGATAGAGTTTGAGATAGAAAGCATAGAGAGGTTAGGGTCCGATCACACTCACTTAGTTCAAAAGATTCAACAAGAAGACATAGCTATAAGTGAATGTTGTAGAGGACAGAACACTAGTACACACGATAATTGTGCGCCGTGTCTGGGTCTAATACTTCCTATACGGTGGGTAACACCACCACCAAAATTCTTCCCTTTAAAGTGTCTATCTCATGGCGTTACATTTGCGAAGTCTTCACATTTTGTTTGTCTTCAATGATTAAGAAGTTCTCCTGTTTATCTTCAACGTACTGATTTGGTTTCTGTCCTCTACATCATTCACTTATAGCTATGGCTTCTTACTGAATCTTTTGAACTAAGTGAATGTGATTGGACCCTAACCCCTCTAGGATTCTTTCCTAAGTCTATCTATCCAAATCATATGCATTCTATTTACACTGTCAAAATGTCTTCTCTGCATCCTTGTCAGCGGAAGACTAAAAGGATCGAGAAGAGGTGTCTAGAGGGGGGGTGATTAGACATTAAGTGCCAAAAGTTGCAGTTTTTAATATTCTTAAGTTTAAGTGGAGTTTAAGCACAAGTTTAACAAACAAAATACATATCAATCAAGCATGCAATGAGTATATGAGCAGCGGAAAGTAAAGCATGCAACTTGCAAGAATGTAAAGAGAAGGGTTTGGAGTATGCAAATGCAATTGGAGACACAAATGTTTTTGGTCGTGGTTTCGATAGGTGGTGCTATCGTACATCCACGTTGATGGAGACTTCAACCCACGGAGGGTAATGGTTGCGCGAGTCCAAGGAGGGCTCCACCCACAAAGGGTCCACGAAGAAGCAACCTTGTCTATTCCATCACAGCCGTCGCCCACGAAGGACTTGCCTCACTAGCGGTAGATCTTCACGAAGTAGGCCATCTCCTTGCCCTTAGAAACTCCTTGGTTCAACTCCACAATCTTGTTGGAGGCTCCCAAGTGACACCTAGCCAATCTAGGAGACACCACTCTCCAAGAAG
The DNA here is from genome assembly GCF_002162155.2 of Triticum dicoccoides. Lineage (NCBI taxonomy): Eukaryota > Viridiplantae > Streptophyta > Magnoliopsida > Poales > Poaceae > Triticum > Triticum dicoccoides. Next base: position 546,143,850 of record NC_041380.1, on the reverse strand, counting down.
TAACAAATGGTGTGTTGATGATGAACTCCTTGCTCTTGTTCTTCAAATGATAGTCTCCCCAACACTCAACTCTCTCTCACAGGATTTGGATTTGGTGGAAAGAAGATTCGAGTGGAAAGCAACTTGGGGAAGGCTAGAGATCAAGATTCATATGGTTGGAATGGAATATCTTGACCTCAACACAAGTGTAGGTGGTTCTCTCTCAGAAAATGTGTATTGGAAGTGTAGGTATGTTCTGGTGGCTCTCTCCACGAATGAAGAGTGGGTGGAGGGGTATATATAGCCTCCACACAAAATCTAACCGTTACACACAATTTGCCAAACTCGGTGGGACCGAATGGTTAAACTCGGTCGGACCGATTCAGCAAACCTAGTGATTGTTAGGATTTTCGGTGGGACTGAGATGCAACTCGGTAGGACCGATATAGTTAGGGTTAGGGCATAACGTAATCTTGGTGTGACCGATTACACAAACTCGGTGGGACCGATTTTGGTAATAAGCTAACCAGAGAGTTGGTCAGGCAAACTCGGTGAGACCGATTACACAAACTCGGTGGGACCTGTAAGTGCATCTAGTGCCACCCCTAGTTGGTTTTGGAGTATTGACAACAAACCTAGTTGAGGGACTAATGTGTTTGTGAGAATTGCAGGATAACACAGGTAGAAGTACCTCATTGATTCAGTTTTCCTACTAGAGATGACCCCTAAAAATGTAAGAAGACATTGAAGACAAAGGTGGTATGTGAAGACATTCACATTGAAGACAATGACAAGAGAAGACATCACATGAAGACTATGGAGCGCGAAGACTTAGTTCTTTCGTCGTTCTTTTTCTTCTTTGTTGAATCATAGGAACCACCATACTGTTAAATGGGGTCCAAGAGAACCAGTCAGAATGACTGAAGTGATGCTTAACCAAAATCCTATATCTTCGAGTGAAGACTATGAGAGCAAATCTTGTCCAGAGTTGGATAAGTCAGCTTTGCTTGTAGCCCAAGTAAAGTTGCCGTGTGTGTTTGAAATCTGACCGTTGGAACACGTGTCAGTTCCTTAGTGACCCAGGGTCATTTCGAACAAATCAGGTCGGGTTGCCTAGTGGCTATAAATAGCCCACCCCCTACAACCATAAACGGTTGCCTGCTCAGAGTTAGAGTACGGCTTTTGTCGTTTGAGAGCAACCCACCTCGAAGCCTTTGAGAGAGAATTCCTTGCGAGGATAAAGCCCTAAACACCCAGAGCAAAAGAGTGTTAGGCATCACTTAAGTCTTCCTGTCTGTGTGATCTGAAGACTTATTACACTTGAGGACTGTGAATCCTCCAGCCGGTTAGGCGTCGTGTTCTGAGCATCCAAGAGTCATTGTGGATCGCCGGTGAACGAAGTCTGTGAAGGTTTGGAAGTCTACCTTGAAGACTTACCAGAGTGATTGGGCGAGGACTGGGTGTCCTTAGCTCAAGGGGAATAAGGTGAAGACGAGGTCTTCTGAGTTGAATCTCAGCCTCCCCAACCAGACGTACAGTTGTCACAGCAACTGGAACTGGTTCAACAAATCATTGTCTTCAACGAGTCACTGGTTTCATCCTTCCCTTCCCTTTGCTTACTGTTGGTCCTTGTGAAGTCATTGTATGATTGCATTATCTTTTGTCTTCACTGAGTGACTACTTGTTCCGATTGGCTTCACAATATCTTCCTACCTGATCTTACTGCCTAGCTGCTATTAGTCATTATTCTTTCACTTCATTGAATACTTGACTATGGTTTGCCTAGTGTAGTCTACCTTCCGCTGCATGGTAATAGGTTTATTTCTATCGTTTGTCTTCGAAACTTCCATGTTTTGAAGACTTCCATAAATATCGCCTATTCACCCCCCCTCTAGTCGATCACTAGCACTTCCAATTGGTATCGGAGAAAGGTACTCCCTTGTTCTATGTGATTTGGTTTAGCCACCTGGAGTTTTAGCTATGTCGACTGCAGGGATAATCAAGGTCTCCGCTGCTTGCCCCGTCTTTGATGGAACTGAATATCCCTACTGGAAGAATAAGATGCGCATGCATCTTGAAGCCATTGACGTCGACCTATGGCATGTCGTCAAGAATGGCGTTCCCAAGGCTGGTGAAGGTGTCACCGCTGCTGATGTCAAGAAGTTCGTTCAACTAGACTCCACTGCCAAGAACAACATCTGTGGTCATCTGACCAAAGGACAGTATGGCCGCATGAGTGCTTTGGAAACATCTAAGCTAGTCTGGGACTGACTCTCCAAGGTCAATGAAAGCGTCTCAACCCAGAGAGGTCAGAGAATCAGTGTCCTTCGCAACCTCTTCAACCGCTTCAAGAGAAATGACAATGAGAACGTCCAGCACACGTTTGATCGGCTCACTGACATCACAAATGAGATTCAAGATCTCGACGCCACTGAGATCACCAAGCATGAAGTCGTCAAGACACTCCTGAGATCACTTGATAGTTCATTTGACACCCTAGCCCTGATGATTCAAGAACGTCCTTATTTCAAGACACTCGATCCGTCTGACATACTTGAGAGGCTCAACACACATGAGTTTCAGCTTTCTGAGAAAAGAGACATCTACGGTCCCAACTATGGGCGAACTCGTGCCTTGAAGGCAAAAGCTGTCTCCTCATCTGAAGAAGAATCTGACAGCAGTTCTGATGATCCTGAGGACGTTGGAAAGGAGCTTTCTATGCTTGTGAAGAAGTTCCAAAAATTCACCAAGAAGAAAGGCTTTAGAAAGTCTTCACGATCAAGCTCAAGGAATGATGAAGCTTCTGCTCATGACTACAAGAAGAAAACATGTCACAAGTGCAAGAAAACTAGACACTTCATCTCTGAGTGTCCACAGTGGGACAATGAGAACAGAAGGAAGAAGAAGAGCAAGGAATATGATTCTGACGACAAAAAGAAGAAGAAATACTCAAAGTCTTCTTCCAAGTCTTCCTCAAAGTCTTCATCACACAAGAAGAGCTCATCTGGCAAGGCATGTGCGTTTGTTGGCAAGGAAATGGATTCAGAGGAGGAGTCCGCTTCTGAGGAGGCAGAGGTGGAGTCTGAGGAGGAGTCTGATTCTGGCATTGCGAGTCTAGCTACAGCATACGTCGCCAAGTCCATCTTCAACACTGAAGACAGTGACTTCATCACCGACACCAATGCAATTGACAAGAACGACTCCACTCCTACCTACTGCTTCATGGCACGCGGTGCCAAGGTAAACACACGCACTACTCGCTATCAAACATCTAGTGACGATGACTCTGACTGTGATTTAAAACCCAGCTACAAAACACTTGCTAAAATTGCAACTGAACAATAGAAGGCTATGGAACATATTCAAAAACTATTAGACAGAAGCGATGATCTGTTGGGTGCTGAAATGACTTGATCTGAATCCTTAATTGAAGACATAAAAAATCTTCACGTTAAGTATCAGGAACTTGAAGATCGTCTTGATACTCTCTCAACAACTCATGAGAAGCTTTCCTATGATTATCTTCAAAGAAAGCAAGAACTTGAGAAATTGAGAGCGGCTCATGAAGATATTCAAAAGGAAAACGAGTCACTTCGCACCGAACAGATCAGTTCCGCTCAGGAAGGATTTGAACCACCATGTCTTAAATGCATTGAGCGTGATAATGCTACTTCTGTTGCTGAATGTTCCACTGCTACTGCTGTTCCAATATCTTCAACTGTTGATGTGGTAACTAACCCCTCAGCTGAGGATACCACTGCTATTGCTGATGAGAATGCTAGGTTGAAGACATTGCTTGAAACAGGGATGTACAAAAGTCTTAAAGGACATCAGACATTATGTGATGTCCTCAAGAAGCAGATTCTGAACCGAAACCCTAGGAAAGAGGGTGTTGGGTTCGTAAGGAAAATAAATGCAGATGGCTCTTACTGGAAACCTGAGCAGTACCCCGAAACCACATGGGTTGCTGCAAAGGAACTTTCAGCAGATCCATCCAATTTATCTGGCTTCACATGTGCTAACCCCATTATTATTGATGAATCCTTTGATGCAAACTATAAACTGTTTAAGAATCAGAACGGTGAAGTGTTTGCCAGGTACATTGGTACTAACTGCAGGAATGGACTGCTTATGAAGAAGATCTGGGTTCCGAAAAAATGTCTGGAAAATCTTCCTGTGAATGTCTTCATGACACCTCACTTGAAGAAGACAAACCTCAGACCAAAGGCTTCATATGGTCCAAAGGCTTCATACAAACAGAGGACTCACCTGAGTCACACTAACGCAAATGTTTTGCAGGGAAACCATACTCAGGCATATGAATATGAGAGCAGTTCTTCGAATCGTCATGTTCATATGACCAAAAATTATTTTGCTTATTCCTATGAGTATTATTGTCCACCTGCTAGACTGTTTGCTAAGGCTTCAAAGCCAAAATTCTCAGATGCTGCACTTAGGCTTATCGCTTCTAAGCCACCCTTGAAGATGTGGGTGGTTAAGAAAGCTTAACTCTCTTTTGCAGGGAAAGGTCTCCAGCAGAAAAACAAAATCTTCTGATGCTATTGCTGGGGACCTTAAAAATCTTGTAGGGCGCAAGATAAAATGCTCGAATGGCATCATTATGTACTTCGTTCCTGAATCGCATGCTACTCTCCCTATTAGTCCTAATTTGGATCTAAGTTTTCATAACCCACTGGTTCGTCAAATGTTTATGCTTCACAACTCTCTTCGTGAAGCCTATCCCCCTAACTGCACTGTAGGGTACGACACCAGCGTCTTCAAAGTCTTCAGAATGGATTATTGACAGTGGGTGTACAAATCACATGACTGGCAAAAGAAGCCTTCTTATGGACTCAACATTACGTCCATCCGACAAGAGCCACATCACATTTGCTGACACTGGTAAAAGTAAGGTATTGGGTCTAGGTAGAGTTGCAATCTCAAAGGATCAACACATGGATAAAGTCATGCTTGTTGAATCCCTTGGCTTCAACTTAATGTCTGTCTCAATGCTTTGCGATTTGAATATGATCGTAATGTTTGGAAAATATTGTTGCCTGGTACCAATGGAATCTGACAAGTCTCTAGTGTTTGAAGGGTATCGGAAAGGTGATTTGTACGTGGTAGATTTTTCAGCAGGACCACAACTTGCAGTATGTCTTCTTGCAAAAGCTTCAGAATGCTGGCTTTGGCATCGGAGGCTTGGGCATGCTGGCATGAGGAACCTTCACACCCTTGCGAAGAAGAAGCATGTCATAGGCATCGAGGGCGTCAAGTTCAAGAAAGATCACTTATGCGGTGCCTGTGAAGCAGGGAAGATGACAAGGGCAAAACATCCTTCGAAGACAATCATGACTACTACACAACTCTTCGAACTGCTCCACATGGATCTTTTCGGTCCCACTAACTACTCAACTTTTACTACTTCTGCTTGCCTCTACGGTTTCGTGATTGTTGATGATTACTCTAGATATACTTGGGTGCACATAATCCTTTACAAGACTGAAGTGCAGGATGTCTTCAGACGCTTCGCCAATCGAGCTATGAACAATTTTGGCGCCAAGATAAAGCACATCAGAAGTGACAATGGCACTAAATTCAAGAACACTGGCCTTGATACATATCTTGATACCTTGGGCATCACACATGAATTCTCAGCTCCGTACACGCCACAGCAGAATGGCGTCGTCGAACGCAAGAACAGAACACTCATTGAGATGGCCAGAACAATGCTAGATGAATACAAGACTCCAAGAAAATTCTGGACTGAAGCCATTGATACTGCATGCCATACAATCAATCGTGTTTATCTTCACAAGCTTCTGAACAAGACAACTTGTGAACTCCTAACTGGCAAGAAGCCAAATGTCAGTTACTTCAGAGTATTTGGAGCAAGGTGCTGGATCAAAGACCCACACCACACCTCAAAGTTTGCACCAAAAGCACATGAGGGCTTTATGCTTGGTTATGGAAAGGAGTCACACTCCTACAGAGTCTTCAATCTCTTCCATTACAAAGTGGTTGAAACAGTGGATGTGCGGTTTGATGAGACAAATGGTTCACAAAGAGAGCACTGCCAAATGTGCTAGATGAAGTTCCAGCTAGTGAATCAATCAAGCTTATGGGAACTGGAGAGATTATACCTTCTGAAGCTCGTCCTGAAGAAGAACTATCATCTCAGCACCTGATCAACATGAAGACAATGCTCAGTCTGAAGACATTCCTCCCAACAACAACACAGATCAGCAAGAGCAAAGTCTTCGCCCTGTACATCCTCGTGTTGCCAATGAAGTGCAAATTGACAGATTAATTGACAGCATCAATGCACCTGGTCCACTCACTCGTTCAAGGGCAACTCAGCTAACAAATTTCTGTGGGCACTTTGCATTCGTATCAATATCAGAACCCAAGAAAGTTGAAGAAGCCTTCATGGAACCTGAATGGATTCAAGCTATGCAAGAAGAGCTTCAACAGTTTGAGCTGAATAATGTATGGGAACTGGTTAAGCGTCCTGATCCACGGAAGCACAACATAATAGGCACCAAATGAATATACCACAACAAGCAATATGAGCATGGTCAAGTTGTCAGAAACAAAGCTCGTCTCGTTGCTCAAGGATATACTCAAGTGGAGGGCATTGACTTCGATGAAACATTTGCTCCTGTGGCAAGGCTTGAAGCTATACGCATACTGCTGGCCTATGCAAATCATCATAACATACTTCTATATCAAATGGATGTAAAAAGTGCCTTTCTCAATGGCAAGATTGAAGAAAAAGTGTATGTTGCACAGCCACCTGGCTTTGAAAATCCAAAACATCCTGACATGGTATACAAGCTCAACAAGGCACTGTATGGCCTCAAACAAGCTCCTAGGGCCTGGTATGACACACTCAAATACTTCCTGAAGAGCAAAGGCTTCATACCTGGTTCCCTGGATCCCACTCTTTTCACGAAGACATATGATGGTGAACTGTTTGTGTACCAAATATATGTGGATGACATTATCTTCGGCTGCACCAATCAGAAGTATAGTGAAGAGTTTGGATATATGATGCAAGAGAAATATCAGATGTCCATGATGGGGGAACTGAAGTTCTTCCTTGGTCTTCAAATACGACAACAACGCAATGGCATCTTCATATCTCAAGAGAAGTATCTCAAAGATTGCCTGAAGAAGTTCGGTATGCAAGACTACAAAGGCTTCACAACACCAATGCCAGCCAAACATCATCTAGGTCCTGACGACAATGGTAAAGAGTTCGATCAAAAGGTATACCGCTCCATGATTGGGTCTTTGCTTTATTTATGTGCATCTAGGCCAGATATCATGCTTAGTGTTTGCATGTGTGCTCGATTTCAAGCGGCACCAAAGGAGTTGCATCACTTAGCTGTGAAGCGAATTCTTCGATATTTGGCTCACACCCCAACTCTAGGATTATGGTATCCAAAGGGCTCAGAGTTTGATTTGGTTGGATTTTCGGATGCTGATTATGCTGGTGACAAGGTTGATCGCAAGTCTACATCAGGCACATGTCACTTTCTGGGACGATCACTTGTATGTTGGTCTTCAAAGAAGCAGAACTGTGTATCTCTCTCAACTGCTGAATCTGAATACATTGATGTTGGATCTTGCTGCGCTCAGCTTCTGTGGATGAAGCAAACACTCAAGGACTATGGCATTCATCTGAAGCAAGTGCCACTTTACTGCGATAACGAAAGCGCCATCAAGATTGCCAACAACCCAGTTCAGCACTCGAAGACAAAGCACATTGAAATTCGTCATCACTTTCTCAGAGATCATGTTGTGAAGGAAGACATTGATATCATACACGTCAACACTGAAGAGCAATTGGCAGATATCTTCACCAAGCCCTTGGATGAGAAGAGGTTTTGCAAGTTACGGTGTGAGCTAAATATCTTGGAATCCTCAAATGTCCTGTGATCAGGCACACATCCTAACACTTATGCATATTGATGACTTAGATGTGCGACACACAAAGTAAAGTATATCTTCAATCAATGAAGACATACATTCTAAGTGTGAATACATTAATGTGGAATTTGACTTTGGAGTGCCACGATAATTGTGCACCGTGTCTGGGTCTAATACTTCCTATACGGTGGGTAACGCCACCACCAAACGTTCTATTTGAAGTGTTTCACTCATGGCGTTACCTTGCAGTATCTTCATATTTGGTTGTCGTCACTTATGGTTTGGCTTCGAACATGTCTTCATGATTATCTTCACTATGTTGCTTGTATAGATATATATATATATATATATATATATATATATATATATATATGATAGTGTTCTGTCCTCTATAGCATTTACTTATAGCTATGTCTTCTTGGTTGAATCTTTTGAACTAAGTGGATGTGATCGGACCCTAATCTCTCTATGCTTTCTATCTCAAATACTATCTCTCCAAGTCATATGCATTCTATTGAAACTGTCTAATATCTTCACTGTGTCCTTGTCAGCTGAAGATATAGAGACAACCATAAAGTCCATTTTTAATGCTCATTCCTCCACATAAAATCCGGAGAAGCAGGAACGACCGCCCGACAATTTAGGCGTGCGTGGGACGTGGAACAAACCCCAAACCTCCGCTAATTGGCCACGCGTTCCTCAAATGCGAACCGCCAGGGGCACCTGTGTAATAGCACCGTGCCGCCCCTGAGCCTATAAAGTCACACTTACCGCAGTTATTATCTCCTTCTTCCACCCTCGCAAGAACCCTAGCGCCACCACTAGCACTCGACGACGCCGGAGACGAAGCGCTTCACTGCCGCAACCTCTCCAACGCCGTCCTCACGCCGACCGCGGACATCGTCCTCTCCACCGTCGTCGTAGGTGTTTTCCGTCGCCAAGTTAGGGCACGGAGGACTGAACTGCTCGGCATCAACTCCCTTCCGTCTAGCAGTTCCAGTGTGGTAAATAAAACTTCTTTTTACAGCCTCTTTTGATCTCATGGTTCTGTCACTTTCTACCATAAGAAGTTTCTCTTCACTCTAGTTAGATCTCTCGCTGCATCTCATAACATGCTTAGTATATTCACTTGTGCTTCATAAAGTAGTTAGATTCCTCACTTGTACTGATCTGTGGGTTCGTACAAATCTGGAACCAACTTCTTATCTATGAGTGAATGTCTTCGCACGATGAGGTCAATGTCTTCTAAACTGATTAATCTTCAAAACCTTCTGAGAATGCATATGACCTCTTCCCCTTCCCTCGCACCTAATGCTGTCACAGGTACATGTCCGTGGGAGAATCCTTCGGTTCTCATAGTCTGCATTCATTTGCAGAATTCCTACAGCATCACATAAACTCTCCTGAAGCCAGTTCCTGTTGGTCCAGAAAAAGAAAGCCTTTGAAGCCTTTGAAAGCTTTGAAGCCTTTCAAGTTAAAGTTTATGGCTTCAGAAGCAGCAGCAAGGAAGGGGGGCAGACAGAGACGTGAAGGGACTTCCAAAGATCTACCTGAAGATTTGGCAGAAATGTACAAAACAGATCCAGAAGAGAGCTATGGGCAGCGCAAGACCCGAATCCAATGGATTCGACGCTATTGGGCAGAACAGTGGTTCAAATACCGCTTCATCACCCAGGAGTATGCTGAAAAGAGTGCTATCAAGAGGCCATGGGGGGATATCTCATACAAGAACCTTGTACCCAGGACCAGAGATGAAGCCATTGCTCAAGGCTTCTACCCATGCATGGTCCGAGGACCACAGCCTGATGATGCACATCCGTCGTCACTTCTCTGGTGTCATGACGACAATCTCTTCAAGCGCAACTTTCAGTTTGCCCAACAGTCAGCGAACCTAAACAAGAAGAAATTTGGGTTAGACTTCAACCCTGGTCCCTCCGCACCAAGGGCAGATGGCACACGTGACGCGGAACCCAATGTCATCGGTCCGTTTGCCAATCTTGAGGGCCTGATCACCCACATCTTAGTCCAAGGGACTGCCGTAAATGACCCTCCAGCTGACTCTGAGTCTGATGAAGCTCCTGCTGTGCCGAAGCCAAAGCAGACAAAGAAACAAAACGCTTCAAAGTCGGCCCCTGCCTCAAAAATCTCAAGGGCGAAGCCATTGAAAATTGCACCTCCTGAAGTCAGTGTGCAGTATGAAGACGTATCCCGCGTCTCCAAGCCCCTGAAGGAAAAGGAGCCCCATTGATCTATCAAGTGATGAAGATCTGGGAGATGACGCTCTAGAGCAGCTTATCAAAAGCAAAGAAGAGGCTGAAATCTTCAACAATCTGCCTCTCTTTAATGTCGCCATCATCCACAGCTTTATCGATGAATGGTTTGACTCACCAGATATAAGCTTCAATGATCTGCAGCTGCCTGTTGGCCTCAGCGTCGCCTTCCAAGGCGCAATTGCTTCAGAACTGGCCATTGCTCAGCGCATTGTTGAGCTAAAGCAGAAAATTGATCACGAAAAGGCTCAGTTCAAGAAGCACATGGCCAGCCTCAGCGTGCAGGAAGTGAGGAGCTTCAAAATCATGCTGCATGAGCTCAAAGAAAACTTTCTAAAGAAGCGTGCTAAAGCTCAGGGCTCGCGTGAAAGGATGAAGTCTTTGGCAGAAAAATGTGTTCAAGCCTACAACGAGGCTGAAAAGCGCAAGGCACTTGGGCGTCCTAGCATCGACCCTAAGATGGCCACAAAGAAGAAGAAGGAGCCTGCTGTGAATGAACTAGAGGCACCTCGTCAAGAAGCGGTTCAAATTGTCTTCCCCACTGCAACGACTGGCTCGAAGCCAAAGAGCCGGTCAACAGCTTCAGAGCTAAAGAAGACAAGAACTGCAGAGGCTGAAGCCAGAAAAAGGAATAGCTCTGAAGCCTCTCCTACTGCCCCCAGCAAAAAGAAACGCAAGATCAAGAAATCTCGGGCTGCTCCCAAAGAGCCCTTGATAGTTGAACCTCCCTCTGTCCTTCACCCTAATACAGAAAGAAGGCTGACAGTTCATGAGCCTGCTCCCACAGAGGCTCCTGAAGCTAAAGATATTCCAGCAGCCGACCCCATCGCTGCTGAAGACATTGGTCATCAAGACAATGTACAAGATGATGCAGCCCTTCCTCATCTTGAAACAAGCGAACTCATCAGTATTGGTCGTCCTCTGACGCCAATGGCACAAGATGAGTCATGGGCGGATCGCCCTCAGGAGGAAGAAGACTTTGAGGTCCAGCCCACTCCGACCCCACAAGCGTCGTCTACGTTCCGTAGGCTTCGCAAAGGTCCACGGCCTCAAGTCCATACTGCTGAAATTCCGGCTGCATCAGCCGAAGACAATGAAGAAGCACCACCAGAACCCACTTCTCCGCTCCATCAAGATGCAGTTCTCCATGAGAACGTGCCTGAGGTTGTACCTCCAACTACACAAGCGGAGGAAGAAAATGTTGTGGCTGCCACCACAAACACTGAAGCCAATGTGGAGCCCGCCCCACCAAATGCTTCAGCGGACAGCGAAGCTACCGAGCCAGACACTTCTGTTCCTGAGTCTGCTGCAGGTCCTCAATTCGATTATCATATTGAGCACATGCCTCACGTTCAGAAGCCAGTCCCCAGGCTGCCAAGGTTCTCAGGTCCTGCATCAGCACCTGGTTCCTTTGACATCAACAGCTTCAAGGCAGACAATACATTTTTCAATAGCTCCAAGAACCCCTATTCAAGGGAAAGGATTGTATCAGACAGGTTCTGGAGCTATTCTCAGCACAGCTATTATTCATGCATCTTATACAACCAAGGCTGCATCTTTCCGCCCAAGCGCCTTGAGGTTGAAGCTATTGCTGGTCTGCCATGTCTTGAGGAAGCTTTGGATTGCTTCAAGCAAGTGGGTCTGCTGCCATTTGTGACGGATAAAGAGCACTGGAATGAAGAGCTTCTACTTCAGTTCTATGCCACCCTTCATATCAAAGGATACAACAGAGATCCGAAGACTTGGATCCTGGAGTGGATGACCGGCAATGTCCATCATGAAGCCAATGCATTTGATATCATTGAGCTCACCGGCCTGCCCACTCCTGGCGAATTCTTCGAGGAAGGTTGTCAATTACATTCTGAAGCTATTGAAAGCATTTTCTAGAGACCTGAACCAAATATGAGTCAGATGCTCTCAATGATGAAGCCATTGCCTCAGGATGCACCCTATCCAACTGAGTTCTTTGTTGAAGACTTTGAGTATTTGCCCAGGACCATATATCACATCATCCGGCGGACTCTCTGGCCCATTAAGGGACACTCACCACATGCCAAGATTGAGGGTGCAATGAAGACTCTCATATTCTATATCCTGCATGGCAAATGCTTCAACGCACAGGATCTCTTCATACGCCAACTTGCAGCATCAGGCTCAGAATTATTTGGTTTGAAATTCTATGCTCCTTGGGTGATGAGGCTAATCAAACTGCACTCTGCGATCTCGTATCAGCCCTCTGCCCGTAACCATCAGATCTTCTTGCCAGATGTGGATACCTCTGCTGAAGCAATATACCCTGAGCCTGACAAGCAACCAATAAGTCTTCAGAATGCAGAACACCAGAGCTTCACGCAAAATGTTGAAGGTGTTGAAGCCATATCCAGGGTATATCCGTTGGCTGGCACTACACGTGGACCAGCATCTACTGAAGCCACAGACAGCACAAATGCTCCAAGACCCAAGAAGCATGCTCGTGTCCTCACTGACCGAGAGCTTCTTGTGGCCCTTCACCAAAAGCAAGATAGGCATCATGACTGGCTAAAACGTCAGATGAAGAGCCTCTTGGTGGATGTTAATCGTCATCGAAACCTTGCCACCAAGAATGCCTTCGTTACACACGAAACCTGCCGTCGTACATGGAAAGGGCTCTCAATGATGTGTACTGAAGCTGAACTTGAAGAGGATGGCTTCACAGAACGTTTCAAGTTTGACACCACACCTCCTAGAAGGGTTGTGATGCGCAACACACCATCACTTGAAGACTCTGAGTTTTCTTCATCTGCTGCCACAGTTACTGCAAGGATCATTGATGAAGACGACGATGCTACTTCACCTCCACCTGCTTCAGCACCTCCCAGCTCTGCACCGCCAAACAACTCCACCGACCCTGCTGCGCCTGGGAACGCGTAGAAAACTCTATATCTTCAAACCTTTTTGGTCATTACTGACAAAAGGGGGAGAAGCATATGATGTTTTATAGTCTTCAAGCGGGTCAATATGGGCGGGTGCCTTATGTTTCGTTATATTTTGCTTCATGTTTACAACTCTTGCTTTTGCTTCATTTGGTTCTTTGAGTTGTAAACACTAAAACTCGATGGTCGTCTGCTACTTGTTTACCACTCTGTTTGTGAAGATAAATTCCGCATGTGCGACGATAAATTCCGCACTTATCTCATTCTGCAGACGTCCATTTTCCATTATGCATGTCATTATCTTCATATACTTTCACATGCATAGTGGATTATCATCATAAGCTGAAGTGGATCTCCACAAGTACAACCTGCCATGTGCATTTGCATTCCAAAAGCAAATTAACTTATATGCACATCTTCAGGGGGAGCCCTTGCAACTTATGAAGACAATTCCCTATCCTTTACAAACTTCACACTTTATATTCCCCATTGAAAACTTCAACTAGTTTGTCATCAATCACCAAAAAGGGGGAGATTGTAAGTGCATCTAGTGCCACCCCTAGTTGGTTTTGGAGTATTGACGACAAACCTAGTTGAGGGACTAATGTGTTTGTGAGAATTGTAGGAAAACACAGGTAGAAGTCCCTCATTGATTCGGTTTTACTACCAGAGATGACCCCTAAAAATGTATGAAGACATTGAAGACAAAGGTGGTTTACGAAGATATTCACATTGAAGACTATGACAAAAGAAGACACGTTATGAAGCCTATGGAACTCGAAGACTTAGATCTTTCGTAGTTCTTTTTCTTTTGTGTTGTGTCATAGGAACCATCGTACTGTTAAGTGGGGTCCAGGAGAACCAGTCAGAATGAGTGAAGTGATGCCTAAATCAAAAACCTATGTCTTCGAGCGAAGACAATGAGAGCGAATCTTGTCCAGAGCCGGACAAGTCAGCCTTGCTTGTAGCCCAAGTAAAGTTGCCATGAGAGTTCGAAATCTGACCGTTGAGACATGTGTCAGTTCCTTAGTGACCCAGGGTCATTTCGGACAAATCAGGTCGGGTTGCCAAGTGGCTATAAATAGCCCACCCCCACAACCATAAACGGTTGGCTGCTCGGATTTCAGTGCACGGCTTTAGTCGTTTGAGAGCAACCCACCTCGAAGCCTTTGAGAGAAAAATTCCTAGTGAGGAGAAAAGCCCTAACCACCCAAAGCCAGAGTAAATTAGGCATCACTTAAGTCTTCGTGTCTGTGTGATCTGAAGACTTATTACACTTGAGGACTGTGAATCCTCCAGACGGTTAGGCGTCGCGTTCAGAGCATCCAAGAGACATTGTGGATTGCCAGTGAACAAAGTCTGTGAAGGTTTGGGAGTCTACCTTGAAGACTTACCAGAGTGATTGGGCGACGACTAAGTGACCTTAGCTCAAGGAGAATACGGTGAGGACTTGGTATCCTGGACTGTGTGTTCAGGACTGGGTGTCCGGGACTGTGTGTCCTAAGGTTTAAATACCTAGCCACTCCAACCAGACGTACAGTTGTCACAGCAACTGGAACTGGTCCAACATATCATTGTCTTCAACGAATCACTGGTTTCATCTTCACTTCCTTTTCTTACTGTTACACATTGTGAAGCCATTGCATGCTTGCTTTATCTCTTGTCTTCACAACGTGTATGTTTGAACTGTTTGGCTTCATAACTTCTTCCTACCTGATCCTTATTACACTGCAGTTGTTTGTCATTGTACTTCACTCTATTGAATACATGACCATGGCTGGCATAGTGTAATCTAACTTCCGCTGCATAGTAAAAGGCATAATCTTCGCTGTTTGTCTTCATAACTCTCACGTTTTGAAGACTTCCATAAAAATCGCCTATTCACCCCCCCCCCTCTAGTCGATATAACGCACTTTCAGGATGCCATAGTCTTTGAGTGTTTGCTTCATCCATAGAAGCTGAGCGCAGCAAGATACAGCAGCAATGTATTCAGATTCAGCAGTGGAGAGAGATACACAGTTCTGCTTCTTTGAAGACCAACATACAAGTGATCGTCCCAGAAAATGACATGTGCCTCATGTAGACTTGCGATCCACCTTGTCACCAGCATAATCAGCATCCGAGAATCCAACTAGATCAAACTCTGAGCCCTTTGGATACCATAATCCTAGTGTTGGGGTGTGAGCCAAATATCTAAGAATTCGCTTCACAGCTAAGTGATGCGATTCCTTTGGTGCCGCTTGGAACCGGGCACACATGCAAACACTAAGCATGATATCTGGCCTAGATGCACATAAATAAAGCAAGGAACCAATCATGGAGCGGTATACCTTTTGATCGAACTCTTTACCATTGTCGTCGGGACCCAGATGATGTTTGGCTGGCATTGGCGTCGTGTAGCCTTTGCAGTCTTGCATTCCAAATTTCTTCAGGCAATCTTTGAGGTATTTCTTTTGAGATATAAAGATGTCGTTGCGTTGCTGACGTATTTGAAGACCAAGGAAGAACTTCAGCTCACCCATCATGGACATCTGATATTGCTCTTGCATCATATATCCAAACTGTTCACTATATTTCTGATTGGTGCAGCCGAAGATAATGTCATCCACATATATTTGGCACACAAACAGTTCACCATCATATGTCTTTGTGAAGAGAGTGGGATCGAGGGAACCAGGTTTGAAGCCTTTGCTCTTCAGGAAGTCTTTGAGTGTGTCATACCAAGCCCGAGGGGCTTGTTTGAGGCCATACAGTGCCTTGTTGAGCTTGTACACCATGGCAGGATGTTTTGGATCTTCAAAGCCACGCGGTTGTGCAACATACACTTCTTCTTCAATCTTGCCATTGAGAAAAGCGCTCTTCACATCCATTTGATACAGAAGAATGTTATGATGATTTGCATAGGCCAGCAGTATGCGTATGGCTTCAAGCCTAGCCACACGAGCAAATGTTTCATCGAAGTCAATCCCTTCAACTTGAGTGTATCCTTGAGCAACGAGACGAGCTTTGTTTCTGACAACTTGACCATGCTCATCTTGCTTGTTGCGATATATCCATTTAGTGCCTATTATATTGTGCTTACGAGGATCAGGACACTTAACCAGTTCCCATACATTATTCAGCTCAAACTACTGGAGCTCTTCTTGCATAGATTGAATCCATTCAGGTTCCATGAATCCAAGAGGTTGAAGACTCTGTAGGAGTGTGAATCCTTTCCATATCCAAGCATAAAACCTTCATGTGCTTTCGGTGCAAATTTTGAAGTGTGATGTGGATCCTTGATCCAGCACCTGGCACCAAATACTCTGAAGTAACTGACATTCGGCTTCTTGCTAGTAAGGAGCTCATAGGATGTCTTGTTCAGAAGCTTGTGAAGATAAACACAGTTGATGATATGGCATGCAGTATCAATGGCTTCAGGTCAGAACTTTCTTGGAGTCTTGTATTCATCAAGCATCGTCCGGGCCATCTCAATAAGTGTTCTGTTCTTGCGTTCCACGACGCCATTCTGCTGTGGCGTGTACAGAGCTTAGAATTCATGTGGGATGTCCAAAGTATCAAGATAAGTATCTAGGCCAGTGTTCTTGAATTCAATGCCATTGTCACTTTTGATGTGCTTGATCTTGACGCCATAGTTGTTCATGGCTCGATTGGCGAAGCGTCTGAAGACATCCTGCACTTCAGTCTTGTAGGAGATTATATGCACCCAAGTATATCTTGAATAATCATCAACAATGACAAAGCCATAGAGACAAGCAGTAGTAGTAAGAGTTGAGTAATGAGTGGGACCAAACAGGTCCATGTGGAGCAGTTCGAAGGGTTGAGTCGTTGTCATGATTGTCTTCGAGGGATGCTTGGCCCTCGTCATCTTTCCTGCTTCACAGGCACCGCATAAGTGATCCTTCTTGAACTTGACGCCCTCGATGCCTATGACATGCTTCTTCTTTGCAAGGGTGTGCAGGTTCCTCATGCCAACATAACCTAGCCTCCGATGCCAAAGCCAGCATTCAGAAGCTTTTGCTAGAAGACATACGGCAAGTTGTGGTCCTGCTGAGAAATCTACCACGTACAAATCATCTTTCCGATACCCTTCAAAGACTAGAGACTTGTCAAATTCCATTAGAACAAGGCAACGATATTTTCCAAACATCACAATCTTGTTCAAATCGCAAAGCATTGAGACAGACATTAAGTTGAAACCAAGGGATTCAACAAGCATGACTTTATCCATGTGTTGATCCCTTGAGATTGCAACTCTACCTAGACCCAATACCTTGCTTTTACCAGTGTCAGCAAATGTGATGTGACTTTTGTCAGATGGACGTAAGGTTGAGTCCATGAGAAGACTTCTCTTGCCAGTCATGTGATTAGTACACCCACTGTCAATAATCCATTCTGAAGCAGCTGGTGGCGTACCCTATAGTGCAGTTAGGGGGATAGGCTTCACGAAGAGAATTGTGAAGCATAAACATTTGACGAGCAAGTGGATTATGAAAGCTTAGATCGAGGTTAGGACTGATAGGTCAAGTAGCAAGCGACTTAGGAACAAAATACATAATAAGACCACTTGGGCATTTGATCTTGGTTTAAGGTCCCCAGCAATAGCTTCAGACGATTTTGGTTTTTGGCTGGAGACCTTTCCCTGCAAAAGAGAGTTAAGCTTTCTTAGTCACCCACATCTTCAAGGGTGGCTTCGAAGCAATGAGTCTAAGTGCAGCATCTGAGAACTTTGGCTTTGGAGCCCTAGCACAAAGTCTTGCAGGTGGACAATAGTACTCATAAGAATAAGCAGAATAGTTCTTGATCTTATGAACATGGCGGTTTGATGAAACGCGCTCATATTCATAGGCCTGAGTATGGCTTCCCTGCAAAACATTTGCATTAGTGCGACTCAGGTGAGTCCTTTGTCTGTATGAAGCCTTTGGACCATATGAAGCCTGTGGTCTGGGGTTTGTCTTCTTCACTTGTGGTGTCATGACAACATTCACAGGAAGATTCTTCAACAACCTTTTCGGCACCCAGACTTTCTTCATAGGTGGCCCGTTCCTGCAGTTAGTACCAATATACCTGGCAAACACTTCACCATTCTGATTCTTAAACAGTTTATAGTTTGCATCAAAGGATTCATCAACAACAATGGGATTAGCACAATTGAAGCCTGACAGGGTGGATGGATCCACTGAGGGTTCCTTTGCAGCAACCCATGTGGTTTTGGGGTACTTCTCAGGTTTCCAGTAAGAGCCATCAGCATTCATTTTCCTTTCGAACCCAAGACCCTCTTTCCTAGGGTTTCGGTTCAGGATCTGCCTTTAAGAACATCGCATAGTGTCTGATGCCCTTTGAGACTTTTGTACATCCCTGTTTCAAGCAATGTCTTCAACCTAGCATTCTCATCAACAATAGCAGTGGTATCCTCGGCAGAGAGGTTAGTTACCACATCAACAGTTGAAGATATTGCAATAGTAGCAGCAGTAGAACACCCAGCAACAGAAGTAGCGTTGTAACACTCAATGCATTTAAGACATGGTGGTTCAAATCCTTCCTGAGCGGAACTGATATGTTCGGCGCGAAGTGACTCGTTTTCCTTTTGAAGATCTTCATGAGCCGCTCTCAATTTCTCAAGATCTTGCTTCCTTTCAAGATAATCATAGGAAAGCTTTTCATGAGTTGTTGAGAGCGTTTCATGACGACTTTCAAGTTCCTCATACTTAATGTGAAGATTTTTTATGTCTTCAATTAAGGACTGAGATCGAGTCATTTCAGCGTCTAACAGGTCATCGCTTTTGTCTAACAGTTTTTGAATATGTTCCATAGCTTTTTGTTGTTCAGTTGCAATTTTAGCAAGTGTTTTGTAGCTGGATTTGGAACCACAATCAGAGTCATCTTCACTAGATGTTTGATAGTGAGCAGTGTGTGTGTTTACCTTGGCACCTCGTGCCATGAGGCAGTAGGTAGGAGCAGAGTAGTCCTTGTCATTTGCATCGGTGTCGGTGATGAAGTCATTGTCTTCAGTGTTGAAGATGGACTTTGCAACATATGTTGTAGCCAGACTCGCAACGCCAGAATCGGACTCCTCCTCAGACTCCACCTCCGCCTCCTCAGAAGCGGACTCCTCCTCTGAATCCATTTCCTTGCCAACAAACGCACGAGCCTTGCCAGATGAGCTCTTCTTGTGTGATGAAGACTTTGAGGAAGACTTGGAAGAAGACTTTGAGTATTTCTTCTTCTTGTCGTCGGAGTCATACTCCTTGCTCTTCTTGTTGTTGTTGTTCTCATTGTCCCACTACGGACACTCAGAGATGTAGTGGCCAGGTTTCTTGCACTTGTGGCACGTTCTCTTCTTGTAGTCATGAGCAGAAGCTTCATCATTCCTTGAGCTTGATCGTGAAGACTTTCTGAAGCCTTTCTTCTTGGTGAATTTTTGGAACTTCTTCACAAGCATAGCAAGCTCCTTTCCAATGTCTTCAGGATCATCAGAACTGCTGTCAGATTCTTCTTCAGATGAGGAGACAGCTTTTGCCTTCAAGGCACGAGTTCGCTGATAGTTGGGACCGTAGATGTATCTTTTCTCAGAAAGCTGAAACTCGTGTGTGTTGAGCCTCTCAAGTATGTCAGATGGATCGACTGTCTTCAAGTCAGGACGTTCTTGAATCATCAGGGCTAGGGTGTCAAACGAGCTGTCAAGTGATCTCAGGAGTGCCTTGACGACTTCATGCTTGGTGATCTCAGTAGCGCCGAGGGCTTGAAGCTCATTTGTGATGTCACTGAGTCGATCAAACATGAGCTGGACATTCTCATTGTCATTTCTCTTCAAGCGGTTGAAGAGGTTGCGAAGGACACTGATTCTCTGATCTCTCTGGGTTGAGACGCCTTCGTTGACCTTGGAGAGCCAGTCCCAGACTAGCTTAGATGTTTCCAAAGCACTCACACGGCCATACTGTCCTTTGGTCAGATGATCACAGATGATGTTCTTGGCAGTGGAGTCTAGTTGAACGAACTTCTTGACATCAGCAGCGGTGACACCTTCACCAGCCTTGGGAACGCCATTCTTGACGACATATCATAGGTCGACATCAATGGCTTCAAGATGCATGTGCATCTTATTCTTCCAGTAGGGATATTCAGTTCCATCGAAGACTGGGCACGCAGCGGAGACTTTGATTATCCCTACAGTCGACATAGCTAAAACTCCAGGTGGTTAAACCAAATCACACAGAACAAGGGACTACCTTGCTCTGATACCAATAGAAAGTGCTAGTGATTGACTAGAGGGGGGTGAATAGGCGATTTTGATGGAAGTCTTCAAAACATGGAAGTTTTGAAGACAAACGATAGAAATAAACCTATTACCATGCAGCGGAAGGTAGACTACACTAAGCAAGCCATAGTCAAGTATTCAATGAAGTGAAAGCACAATGACTAATAGTAGCTAGGCAGTATAGATCAGGTAGGAAGATAGTGTGAAGCCAATCAGAACAAGCAGTCACTCAGTGAAGACAAAAGATAATGTAATCATACAATGACTTCACCAGGGCCAACAGTAAGTAAAGGAAAGGGAAGGATGAAACAAGTGACTCGTTGAAGACAATGATTTGTTGGACCAGTTCCAGTTGTTGTGACAACGGTACGTCTGGTTAGGGAGGCTGAGATCCAACTCAGAAGACCGCGTCTTCACCTTATTCACCTTCAGCTAAGGACACACAGTCCTCGCCTAATCACTCTGGTAAGTCTTCAAGGTAGACTTCCAAACCTTCACAGACTTCGTTCACCGGCGATCCACAATGACTCTTGGATGCTCAGAACGCGACACCTAACCGGCTGGAGGATTCACAGTCCTCAAGTGTAATAAGTCTTCAGATCACACAGACAGGAAGACTTAAGTGATGCCTGACACACTTTGGCTCTGGGTGTTTCGGGCTTTATCCTCGCAAGGAATTCTCTCTCAAGGGCTTCGAGGTGGGTTGCTCTCAAATGACAAAAGCCGTGCACTAACTCTGAGCAGCCAACCGTTTATGGTTGTAGGGGGTGGGCTATTTATAGCCACTAGGCAACCCGACCTGATTTGTCCGAAATGACCCTGGGTCACTAAAGAACTGACACGTGTTCCAACGGTCAGATTTCAAACACACACGGCAACTTTACTTGGGCTACAAGCAAAGCTGACTTATCCAACTCTGAATAAGATTTCCTCTCATAGTCTTCACTCGAAGACATAGGATTTTGGTTAAGCATCACTTCAGTCATTCTAACTGGTTCTCTTGGACCCCACTTAACAGTACGGTGGTTCCTATGACTCAACAAAGAAAAAACAAAGAACGACGAAACTGCTAAGTCTTCGCGCTCCATAGTCTTCACGCGATGTCTTCTCTTGTCATAGTCTTCAATGTGAATGTCTTCACATACCACCTTTGACTTCAATGTCTTCATACATTTTTAGGGGTCATCTCTGGTAGGAAAACTGAATCAATGAGGGATTTCTACCTGTGTTATCCTGCAATTCTCACAAACACATTAATCCCTCAACCAGGTTTGTCGTCAATACTCCAAAGCCAACTAGGGGTAGCACTAGATGCACTTACAAACACATTGTGCTTGCCAAAGGATAAAATGTAAAAAGGAAAGGTGAAGATCACCATGACTCTTGCATGAAGTATAAGACAAGAATAAAAGATAGGCCCTTCACAGAGGGAAGTAGAGGTTGTCATGTGCTTTTATGGTTGGATGCACAAAATCTTAATGATGCCCAGAACAAAATCTCTTGATATCTGGCATCAAATTCACTGACGCTTCACTGCTGCAGCGAGACATACTCTACCCATGAGCACCGCGACACCACCACCAAGGCTGCCGCCCCGGCATCCAGGACATTGCTACCACCTAACCCGCCACCCACCGCTACCCCAACCAAAGGTATGAGTGGAAAGGCACTACCTTTCGCACCCCTGAGCTGCCCCCAGCATCGAGACCCAATGGGCCGGCCAAAACTGGCCTCCATCGACCCGTCCTGCCGCCGAGTGCAAGAAGTGATCGGTCCAGCAGCCGGGCGCGAGACAAGTCAGGTCCTGCTGTCGGGCCCGAGACGAGCCCGGTCCTGCTGTCGGACGCGAGACGATTCTGGTCATGCTGTCGGGCGTGAGACGAGCTCAGTCCTGCTGCCGGGCGCGAGACGAGCGATGGGCCACAGCTAGGAGAGGCCAACCCTCTGATGAGGGTAGCACCCGAACGACGAGGAGAGGAATCAAAGGTCGTGATATGTCTCCAACGTATCTATAATTTTTTTGATTGCTCCATGCTATATTTTCTACTGTTTTGGACATTATTGGGCTTTATTATCCACTTTATATTATTTTTGGGACTAACCTATTAACCGGAGGCCCAGCCCAGAATTGATGTTTTTTGCCTATTTTAGGGTTTCGAAGAAAAGGAATATCAAACGGAGTCCAAACAGAATGAAACCTTCAGGAACGTGATTTTCTCAATGAACAAGACCCGTGAGACTTGGACCCTACGTCAAGAAAGAAAAGAGGAGGCCACGAGGTAGGGGGCGGCCTACCCCCCCCCCAGGCGCGCCCTCCACCCTCATGGGCCCCCTGTTGCTCCACCGACGTACTCCTTTCTCCTATATATACCTATGTACCCCCAAACGATCAGATACGGAGCCAAAACCCTAATTCCACCGCCGTAACTTTCTGTGTCCATGAGATCCCATCTTGGGGCATGTTCCGGAGCTCCGTCGGAGGGGCCATTGATCACGGAGGGCTTCTACATCAACACCATAGCCCCTCCGATGAAGTGTGAGTAGTTTACCTCAGACCTACGGGTCCATAGTTAGTAGCTAGATGGCTTCTTCTCTCTTTTTGGATCTCAATACAATGTTCTCCCCCTCTCTTGTGGAGAATTATTCGATGTAATCTTCTTTTTGCGGTGTGTTTGTTGAGACCGATGAATTGTGGGTTTATGATCAAGTCTATCTATGAATAATATTTGAATCTTCTCTGAATTCTTTTATGTATGATTGGTTATCTTTGCAAGTCTCTTTGAATTATCAGTTTGGTTTGGCCTACTAGATTGATCTTTCATGCAATGGGAGAAGTGCTTAGCTTTGGGTTCAATCTTGCGGTGTCCTTTCCCAGTGACAGTAGGGGCAGCAAGAAACGTATTGTATTGTTGCCATCGAGGATAACAAGATGGGGTTTTCTTCATATTGCATGAGTCTATCCCTCTACATCATGTCATATTGCTTAAGGCATTACTGTAAGTGCATCTAGTGCCACCCCTAGTTGGTTTTGGAGTATTGACGACAAACCTAGTTGAGGGACTAATGTGTTTGTGAGAATTGCAGGATAACACAGGTAGAAGTCCCTCATATATTCGGTTTTACTACCAGAGATGACCCCTAAAAATGTATGAAGACATTGAAGCCAAAGGTGGTATATGAAGATATTCACATTGAAGTCTATGACAAAAGAAGACACGTTATGAAGCCTATGGAGCTCGAAGACTTAGATCTTTCGTAGTTCTTTTTCTTTTGTGTTGAGTCATAGGAACCACCGTACTGTTAAGTGGGGTCTAGGAGAACCAGTCAGAATGACTGAAGTGATGCCTAAACCAAAAACCTATGTCTTCGAGTGAAGACAATGAGAGTGAATCTTGTCCAGAGCCGGACAAGTCAGCTTTGCTTGTAGCCCAAGTAAAGTTGCCATGACAGTTTGAAATCTGACTATTGAGACACGTGTCAGTTCCTTAGTGACCTAGGGTCATTTCGGACAAATCAGGTTGGGTTGCCAAGTGGCTATAAATAGCCCACCCCCTACAACCATAAACGGTTGGCTGCTCAGATTTTAGTGCACGGCTTTTGTCGTTTGAGAGCAACCCACCTCGAAGCCTTTGAGAGAAAATTCCTAGCGAGGAGAAAAGCCCTAACCACCCAGAGCCAAAGAACATTGGGCATCACTTATGTCTTCTTGTCTGTGTGATCTGAAGACTTATTACACTTGAGGACTGTGAATCCTCCAGACGGTTAGGCGTCGCGTTCAGAGCATCCAAGAGACATTGTGGATTGCCAGTAAATGAAGTCTGTGAAGGTTTGGGAGTCTACCTTGAAGACTTACCAGAGTGATTGGGCGAGGACTATGTGACCTTAGCTCAAGGAGAATATGGTGAGGACTTGGTGTCCTGAGCTACATGTTCAGGACTGGGTGTCCGGGACTGTGTGTCCTAAGGTTTAAATACCTAGCCGCTCCAACCAGACGTACAGTTGTCACAGCAACTGGAACTGGTCCAACACATCATTGTCTTCAACGAGTCACCGGTTTCATCTTCACTTC
The DNA here is from genome assembly GCF_002162155.2 of Triticum dicoccoides. Classification (NCBI taxonomy): domain Eukaryota; kingdom Viridiplantae; phylum Streptophyta; class Magnoliopsida; order Poales; family Poaceae; genus Triticum; species Triticum dicoccoides. The sequence goes on along the minus strand of NC_041380.1, from coordinate 546,119,427 downwards.
CTTTTTCTTACTGTTACTCATTGTGAAGCCATTGCATGCTTGCTATACCTTTTGTCTTCACAATGTAACTGTATGATTTGTTTGGCTTCATAACTTCTTCCTACCTGATCCTTATTACACTGCAGCTACTTGTCATTGTGCTTTCACTCTATTGAATACTTGACCATGGCTTGCCTAGTGTAATCTAACTTCCGCTGCATAGTGATAGGCATATCTCTACTGTTTGTCTTCATAACTTCCACGTTTTGAAGACTTTCATAAAAATCACCTATTCACTCCCCCCCCTTTAGTCGATATAACGCACTTTCAATTGGTATCAGAGCAAGGTGCTCCCTTGTTCTGTGTGATTCGGTTTAACCACCTGGAGTTTTAGCTATGTCGACTGCAGGGATAATCAAAGTCTCCGCTGCGTGCCCCGTCTTCAATGGAACTGAATATTCCTATTGGAAGAATAAGATGCGTATGCATCTTGAAGCCATTGACGTCGACCAATGGTATGTCGTCGAGAACGGCGTCCCCAAGACTGGAGAAGGTGTCACTGCTGCTGATGTCAAGAAATTCGTTCAACTGGACTCTACTGCCAAGAACATCATATGTGGTCATCTGACCAAAGGACAGTATGGCTGTGTGAGTGCTTTGAAGACATCCAAGCTGGTCTGGGACTGGCTCTCCAAGGTCAATGAAGGCATCTCAACCCAGAGAGATCAAAGAATCAGTGTCCTTCGCAATCTCTTCAACCGCTTCAAGCGAAATGACAATGAGAATGTCCAGCACACATTTGACAGACTCACTGACATCACAAATGAGCTTCAAGCCCTCGGCGCTACTGAGATCACCAAACATGAAGTCGTCAAGACGCTGCTGAGATCACTTGATAGTTCGTTTGACATCCTAGCCCTGATGATTCAAGAACGTCCTGATTTCAAGACACTCGATCCATCTGACATACTTGAGAGGCTCAACACACATGAGTTTCAGCTTTCTGAGAAAAGAGATATCTGCGGTCCAAACTATGGGCGAACTCGTGCCTTGAAGGCAAAAGCTGTTTCCTCATCTGAAGAAGAATCTGACAGCTGTTCTGATGATCCTGAAGACATTGGAAGGGAACTTGCAATGCTAGTGAAGAAGTTCCAAAAATTCACCAAGAAGAAAGGCTTCAGAAAGTCTTCACGATCAAGCTCAAGGAATGATGAAGCTTCTGCTCATGACTACAAGAAGAAAACATGCCACAAGTGCAAGAAAACTGGACACTTCATCTCTGAGTGTCCACAGTGGGACAATGAGAACAGAAAGAAGAAGAAAAGCAAGGAATATGACTCTGACGACAAGAAGAAGAAGAAATACACAAAGGCTTCTTCCAAGTCTTCCTCAAAGTCTTCATCACACAAGAAGAGCTCATCTGGCAAGGCACGTGCGTTTGTTGGCAAGGAAATGGATTCAGAGGAGGAGTCCGCTTCTGAGGAGGCAGAGGTGGAGTCTGAGGAGGAATCTGATTCTGGCATTGCGAGTCTGGCTACAGCATACGTCGCCAAGTCCATCTTCAACACTGAAGACAATGACTTCATCACCGACACCGATGCAAATGACAAGAACGACTCCACTCCTACCTACTGCTTCATGGCACGCGGTGCCAAGGTAAACACACGCACTACTCGCTATCAAACATCTAGTGACGATGACTCTGACTGTGATTCAAAACCCAGCTACAAAACACTTGCTAAAATTGCAACTGAACAATAGAAAGCTATGGAACATATTCAAAAACTGTTAGACAGAAGCGATGATATGTTGGGTGCTGAAATGACTCGATCTGAATCCTTAATTGAAGACATAAAAAATCTTCACGTTAAGTATCAGGAACTTGAAGATCGTCTTGATACTCTCTCAACAACTCATGAAAAGCTTTCCTATGATTATCTTCAAAGGAAGCAAGAACTTGAGAAATTGAGAGCGGCTCATGAAGATCTTCAAAAGGAAAACGAATCACTTCGCGCCGAACAGATCAGTTCCGCTCAGGAAGGATTTGAACCACCATGTGTTAAATGCATTAAGCGTGATAATGCTACTTCTGTTGCTGAATGTTCCACCGCTACTGCTATTGCAATATCTTCAACTGTTGATGTGGTAACTAACCCCTCTGCTGAGGATACCACTGCTATTGCTGATGAGAATGCTAGGTTGAAGACATTGCTTGAAACAGGGATGTACAAAAGTCTTAAAGGACATCAGACATTATGTGATGTCCTCAAGAAGCAGATTCTGAACCGAAACCCTAGGAAAGAGGGTGTTGGGTTCGTAAGGAAAATAAATGCAGATGGCTCTTACTAGAAACCTGAGCAGTACCCCAAAACCACATGGGTTGCTGCAAAGGAACCGTCAGCAGATCCATCCAATTTATCTGGCTTCACATGTGCTAACCCCATTATTATTGATGAATCCTTTGATGCAAACTATAAACTGTTTAAGAATCAGAATGGTGAAGTATTTGCCAGGTACATTGGTACTAACTGCAGGAATGGACCGCCTATGAAGAAGATCTGGGTTCCGAAAAGGTGTCTGGAAAATCTTCCTGTGAATGTCTTCATGACACCTCACTTGAAGAAGACAAACCTCAGACCAAAGGCTTCATACGGTCCAAAGGCTTCATACAAACAAAGGACTCACCTGAGTCACACTAACGCAAATGTTTTGCAGGGAAACCATACTCAGGCATATGAATATGAGAGCGGTTCATCGAACCGTCATGTTCATATGACCAAAAATTATTCTTCTTATTCCTATGAGTATTATTGTCCACCTGCAAGACTGTTTGCTAAGGCTTCAAAGCCAAAATTCTTAGATGCTGCACTTAGACTTATTGCTTCTAAACCACCCTTGAAGATGTGGGTGGTTAAGAAGGCTTAACTCTCTTTTGCAGGGAAAGGTCTCCAGCAGAAAACCAAAATCTTCTGACGCTATTGCTAGGGACCTTAAAAATCTTGTAGGGCGCAAGATAAAATGCCCGAATGGCATCATTATGTACTTCGTTCCTGAATCGCATGCGACTCTCCCTATTAGTCCTAATATGGATCTAAGCTTTCATAACGCACTGGTTCCTCAAATGTTTTTGCTTCACAATTCTCTTCGTGAAGCCTATCCCCCTAACTGCACTGTAGGGTACAACACCAGCGTCTTCAAAGTCTTCGGAATGGATTATTGACGGTGGTTGTACAAATCACATGACTGGCAAAAGAAGCCTTCTTATGGACTCAACCTTACGTCCATCCGATAAGAGCCACATCACATTTGCTGACACTGGTAAAAGTAAGGTATTGGGTCTAGGTAGAGTTGCAATCTCAAAGGATCAACACATGGATAAAGTCATGCTTATTGAATCCCTTGGCTTCAACTTAATGTCTGTCTCAATGCTCTGCGATTTGAACATGATCGTAATGTTTGGAAAATATCGTTGTCTTGTACTAATGGAATCTGACAAGTCTCTAGTGTTTGAAGGGTATCGAAAAGATGATCTGTACGTGGTAGATTTCTCAGCAGGGCCACAACTTGCAGTGTGTCTTCTTGCAAAAGCTTCAGAATGCTGGCTTTGGCATCGGAGGCTTGGGCATGCTGGCATGAGGAACATCCACACCCTTGCGAAGAAGAAGCATGTCATAGGCATCGAGGGCATCAAGTTCAAGAAAGATCACTTATGCGGTGCCTGTGAAGCAGGGAAGATGACGAGGGCAAAACATCCCTCGAAGACAATCATGACCACTACTCGACCCTTCGAACTGCTTCACATGGATCTTTGCGGTCCCACTCATTACTCAACTTTTACTACTACTGCTTGCCTCTATGGCTTCGTCATTGTTGATGATTACTCTAGATATACTTGGGTGCACATAATCCTTTACAAGACTGAAGTGTAGGATGTCTTCAGATGCTTCGCCAATCGTGCTATGAACAATTTTGGCGCCAAGATAAAGCACATCAGAAGTGACAATGGCACTGAATTCAAGAACACTGGCCTTGATACATATCTTGATACCTTGGGCATCACACATGAATTCTCAGCTCCGTACACGCCACAACAGAATGGCGTCGTCGAACGCAAGAACAGAACACTCATTGAGATGGCCAGAACGATGCTAGATGAATACAAGACTCCAAGAAAATTCTGGACTGAAGCCATTGACACTGCACGCCATACAATCAATCGTGTTTATCTTCACAAGCTTCTAAATAAGACATCTTATGAGCTCCTTACTGGCAAAAAGCCTAATGTCAGTTACTTCAGAGTATTTGGCGCAAGGTGCTGGATCAAGGACCCACATCACACCTCAAAATTTGCACCAAAAGCACATGAGGGTTTTATGCTTGGATATGGAAAGGATTTGCACTCCTACAGAGTCTTCAATCTCTTTCATTACAAAGTGGTTGAAACAGTGGATGTGCGGTTCGATGAGACAAATGGTTCACAAAGAGAGCAACTGCCAAATGTGCTAGATGAGATTCCAGCTAGTGAATCAATCAAGCTAATGGGAACTAGAGAGATTATACCTTCTGAAGCTCATCCTGAAGAAGAACTTATCATCTCAGCACCTGATCAACATGAAGACAATGCTCAGCCTGAAGACATTCCTCCCAACAACAACACAGATCGGCAAGAGCAAAGTCTTCGCCCTATACATCCTCGCGTTGCCAATGAAGTGCAGATTGAAAGAATAATTGATAGCATCAATGCACCTGGTCCACTCACTCGTTCAAGGGCAACTCAGCTAGCAAATTTCTGTGGGCACTTCGCATTCGTCTCAATATCAGAACCCAAGAAAGTTGAAGAAGCCTTTATGGAACCTGAATGGATTCAAGCTATGCAAGAAGAGCTTCAACAGTTTGAGCTGAATAATGTATGGGAACTGGTTAAGCGTCCTGATCCACGGAAGCACAACATAATAGGCACCAAATGGATATACCGCAACAAGCAAGATGAGCATGGTCAAGTTGTCAGAAACAAAGCTTGTCTCGTTGCTCAAGGATATACTCAAGTGGAGGGCATTGACTTCGATGAAACATTTGCTCCTGTGGCTAGGCTTGAAGCCATACGCATACTGCTGGCCTATGCAAATCATCATAACATACTTCTGTATCAAATGGATGTGAAAAGTGCCTTTCTCAATGGCAAGATTGAAGAAGAAGTGTATGTTGCACAACCGCCTGGCTTTGAAAATCCAAAACATCCTGACATGGTATACAAGCTCAACAAGGCACTATATGGCCTCAAACAAGCCCCTAGGGCCTGGTATGACACACTCAAATACTTCCTGAAGAGCAAAGTCTTCATACCTGGTTCCCTAGATCCCACTCTTTTCACGAAGACATATGATGGTGAACTGTTTGTGTGCCAAATATATGTGGATGACATTATCTTCGGCTGCACAAATCAGAAATACAGTGAAGAGTTTGGATATATGATGCAAGAGCAATATCAGATGTCCATGATGGGGGAGCTGAAGTTCTTCCTTGGTCTTCAAATACGACAACAACGCAATGGCATATTCATATCTCAAGAGAAGTATCTCAAAGATTGCCTGAAGAAGTTCGGTATGCAAGACTGCAAAGGCTTCACAACACCAATGCCAGCCAAACATCATCTGGGTCACGACGACAATGGTAAAGAGTTCAATCAAAAGGTATACCGCTCCATGATTGGTTCTTTGCTCTATTTATGTGCATCTAGGACAGATATTATGCTTAGTGTTTGCATGTGTGCTCGATTTCAAGCGGCACCAAAGGAATCGCATCACTTAGCTGTGAAGCAAATTCTTCGATATTTGGCTCACACCCCAACTCTAGGATTATGGTATCCAAAGGGCTCAGAGTTTGATTTGGTTGGATTCTCGGATGCTGATTATGCTGGTGACAAAGTTGATCGCAAGTCTACATCAGGCACATGTCACTTTCTGGGACAATCACTTGTATGCTGGTCTTCAAAGAAGCAGAACTGTGTATCTCTCTCCACTGCTGAATCTGAATACATTGCTGCTGGATCTTGCTGCGCTTAGCTTCTGTGGATGAAGCAAACACTCAAGGACTATGGCATTCATCTGAAGCAAGTGCCACTTTACTGCGACAATGAAAGCGCCATCAAGATTGCCAACAACCCAGTTCAGCACTCGAAGACAAAGCACATTGAAATTCGTCATCACTTTCTCAGAGATCATGTTGTGAAGGAAGACATTGATATCATACACGTCAACACTGAAGAACAATTGGCAGATATCTTCACCAAGCCCTTGGATGAGAAGAGATTTTGCAAGTTACGGTGTGAGCTAAATATCCTGGAATCCTCAAATGTCCTGTGATCAGGCACACATCCTAACACTTATGCATATGATGACTTAGATGTGCAACGCACAAAGTAAAGTATATCTTCAATCAATGAAGGCATACATTCTAAGTGTGAATACATTAATGTGGAATTTGACTTCGGAGCGCCACGATAATTGTGCGCCGTGTCTGGGTATAATACTTCCTATACGGTGGGTAACGCCACCACCAAACATTCTATTTTGAAGTGTTTCACTCATGGCGTTACCTTGCAATATCTTCACATTTGGTTTGGCTTCGAACTCAACATGTCTTCATGATTATCTTCACTACGTTGATTATATAGATGTATACATACTAGTGTTCTGTCCTCTACAGCATTCACTTATAGCTATGTCTTCTTGGTTGAATCTTTTGAACTAAGTGAATGTGATTGGACCCTAATCTCTCTATGCTTTCTATCTCAAATTCTATCTCTCCAAGTCATGTGCATTCTATTGAAACTGTCGAATGTCTTCACTGCGTCCTTGTCAGCAGAAGATATAGAGACAACCATAAAGTCCATTTTCAATGCTCATTCCTCCACATAAAATCCGGAGAAGCAGGAACGACCGCCCGACAATCCAGGCGTGCGTGGGACATGGAACAAACCCCAAACTTCCGCAAACAGGCCACGCGTTCCTTAGATGCGAATCGCCAGGGGGCACCTGTGTAATAGCACAGTGCCACCCCTGTGCCTATAAATTCACACTTACCGCGGTCATTATCTCCTTCTTCCACCCTCGCACGAACCCTAGCGCCACCGCTAGCTCTCGACAACGCCGGCGATGAAGCGCTTCGCTGCCGCAACCTCTCCGACACCGTCCTCACGCCGACCGCGGACATCGTTCTCTCTGTCTTTGCCATAGGTGTCTTCCGTCGCCAAGTTAGGGCACAGAGGACTGAACTGCTCGGCATCATCTCCCACTTCCGTCTAGCAGTTCCAAGTGTGGTAAATAAAACTTCTTTTTACAGCCCCTTTTGATCTCATGGTTTTGTCACTTTCTACCATAAGAAGTTTATCTTCACACAAGTTAGATCTCTCAATCTGCATCTCATAACATGCCTAGTATATTCACTTGTGCTTCATGAAGTAGTTAGATTCCTCACTTGTACTGATCTGTGGGTTCGTACAAATCTGGAACCAACTTCTTATCTATGAGGTCAATGTCTTCTAAACTGATTAATCTTCAAAACCTTCTGAGAATGCATATGACCTCTTCCCCTTCCCTCGCACCTTAATGCTGTCACAGGTACATGTCCGTGGGAGAATCCTTCGGTTCTCATAGTCTGCATTCATTTGCAGAATTCCTACAGCATCACATAAATTCTCCTGAAGCCAGTTCCTGTTGGTCCAGCAAAAGAAAGCCTTTGAAGCCTTTGAAAGTTTTGAAGCCTTTCAAGTTAAAGTTTATGGCTTCAGAAGCAGCAGCAAGGAAGGGGGGCAGACAGCGACGTGAAGGAACTTCCAAAGATCTGCCTGAAGACCTAGCAGAAATGTGTAAAACAGATCCTAAAGAGAATTATGGGCAGCGCAAGACCCGAATCCAATGGATTCGACGCTATTGGGATGAACAATGGTTCAAATACCGCTTCACAACCCAAGAGTATGCTGAGAAAAGTGCCATCAAAAGACCGTGGGGAGACATATTATACAAAAACCTTGTACCCAGGTCCAGAGATGAAGCTATTGACCAAAGCTTCTATCCATGCATGGTTCGTGGGCCACAGCCTGATGATGCACATCCGTCGTCACTACTCTGGTGTCGTGACGACAATCTATTCAAGCGCAACTTCTAGTTTGCCCAACAATCAGCGAAGCAGAACAAGAAGAAGTTGGGGTTAGACTTCAACCCTGGTCCCTCAGCACCAAGGGCAGATGGCACACGCTACACAGAACCCAATATCATCGGTCTGTATGCCAATCTTGAGGGCCTAATCACCCGCATCTTAGTCCAAGGGACTGCCGTGAATGACCCTCCAGCTGACTCTGAGTCTGATGAAGCTTCTACTGTACCGAAGCCAAAGCAGTCGAAGAAGCCAAAAGCTTCAAAGCCAGCCCCTTCATCAAAAATCTCAAGGGCGAAGCCATTGGCAACTGCACCTCCTGAAGACAGTGTGCAGTCTGAAGACGTATCCCGCGTCTCCAAGCCCCAGAAGGCCAAGGTGCCTCAGCCACACACCGGCAAAGAGCTCACAGCTGCTGCCATTCTGCGCGGCGAAGCCATTGATTTGTCAAGTGATAAAGATCTTGGAGATGACGCTCTAGAGCAGCTCATCAAGAGCAAAGAAGAAGCTGAAATCTTCAACAATTTGCCTCTCTTTGATGTCGCCATCATCCACAACTTCATCGACGAATGGTTTGCCACACCAAACATCAGCTTCAAAGATCTGCAGCTGCCTGTTGGCCTCAGCGTCGCCTTCCAAGGCGCAATTGTTTCAGAACTTGCCATTGCCCAGCGCATTGTTGAACTGAAGCAGAAAATTGATCATGAAAAGGCTCAGTTCAAGAAGAATATGGCCAAGCTCAGCATGCAAGAAGTGAAGAGCTTCAAGACCATGTTGCATGAGCTCAAGGAAAATTTCCTGAAGAAGCGTGCAGAAGCTCAGGGCTCACGTGAACGGATGAAGTCTCTGGCTGAAAGATGTGTACAAGCCTACAATGAGGCTGAGAAGCGCAAGGCACTTGGGCGTCCTGGCATCGACCCCATGATGGCCGCGAAGAAGAAGAAGAAGCCTGCTATGGCTGAACCAGAGGCACCTAGGCAAGAAGCAATTCCAATTGTCTTCCCAACTGCAACGACTAGCTCGAAGCCAAAGAGTCGGTCAACAGCTTTAGAGCTCAAGAAGACAAGAACTGCTGAGACTGAAGCCAGGAAGAGGAAAAGCTCTGAAGCCTCTCCTACTGCCCCCAGCAAGAAGAAGCGAAAGATCAAGAAATCTTGGGCTACTCCCACAGAGCCCTTGATAGTTGAACCTATCTCTATGGTTCACCCCAACACAGAACGACAACTGACAGTTCATGAGCCTGCTTCCACAGAGGCTCCTGAAACTGAAGACATACCAGCAGCCGACCCCATTGCTGCTGAAGACATTGGTCATCAGGACAATGTACAAGATGATGCAGCCCTTCCTCAGTATGAACAAAGCAAGCTCATCAGCATTGGTCGTCCTCTAACGCTAATTGCACAAGATGCGTCATGGGAGGATCGCCCTCAAGAGGAAGAAGACAATGAGGCCCAGCCCACTCCAACCCCACAGGTGTCGTCTGCATTCCGCGGGCTTCGCAAAGGTCCAAGGCCTCAAGCTTATGTTGAAGACATTCCGGCTGCATCAGCCACAGAAGACGCACCACAAGAGCCTACTCCTATGCTCCACCAAGAAGCAGTTCTCCAGGAGAACGTGCTTGTGACTGTCCCTCCAGCTAGTCAAGCGGAGGCTGAAGATGTTGAGGCTGCCACAACCAACACTGAAGCCAATGTGGAGCCCTCCCCACCAAAAGCTTCAGCAGACAGCGAAGCTACTGATCTAGACACTTCTGTTCCTGAGTCTGCTGCAGGTCCTCAATTTGATTACCATGTTGAGCACAGGCCTCATGTCCAGAAGCCAGTCCCAAGGCTGCCAAGGTTCCCAGGTCCTGCATCAGCACCTGGCTCCTTTGACATCAATAGCTTCAAGGTAGACAATACGTTCTTCAACAGCTCCAAGAACCCCTATTCAAGGGAAAGGATTTCATCAGATAGGTTCTGGAGCTATCCTCAGCGCAGCTACTATTCATGCATCCTATACAACCAAGGTTGCATCTTCTCGCACAAGCGCCTTGATGTTGAAGCCATTGCTGGTCTGCCCTGCTTAGAGGAAGCGCTGGATTGCTTCAAGCAAGTGGGTCTGCTGCAGTTTATAACTGATGAAGAGCACTGGAATGAAGAGCTTCTGTTGCAATTCTATGCCACCCTACACACCAAAGGATACAACAGAGATCCGAAGACTTGGGCCCTGGAGTGGATGACCGGCAATGTCCATCACGAAGCCAATGCATTCGATATCATTGAGCTCACCGGCCTGCCCACTCCTGGCGAACTCTTTGAGGAAGGCTATCCACTACACACTGAAGCTCTTGAGAGCATATTCCAGAGGCCTGAACCAAATATGAGTCAGATGCTATCCATGATGAAGCCATTGCCCCACGATGCTCCTTATCCAACAGAGTTCTTCGTTGAAGACTTTGAGTACCTGCCCAGAACCATCTATCACATTATCCGGCGGACTCTCTGGCCTATTAAAGGGCACTCTCCAAATGCCAAGATCGAGGGTGCAATGAAGACTCTGATATTCGGTATCCTTCATGGCAAATGCTTCAACGCACAGGATTTCTTCATACGCCAACTCGCTGCATCAGGCTCAGATCTGTTTGGTTTAAAGTTCTATGCTCCTTGGGTAATGAGACTGATCAAGCTTCACTCTGCGATCTCATATCAGCCCTCAGCCCGCAACCATCGGATCTTCTTGCCAGATGTGGATACCTCTGCTGAAGCTATATATCCTGAGCCTGCCAAGCAACCTTTGAGTCTTCAGAATGCAGAACACCAGAGCTTCACTCAAAATGATGAAGGTGTTGAAGCCATCTCCAGGGTGTATCCTTTGGCTGGCACTACACGTGCGCCACACCCTGCTTCAACTGAAGCCACTGATAGTGCAACTGCTTCCAGACCCAAGAAGAGCGCTCGTGTTCTCAATAACCGAGAGCTTCTTGTGGCCCTTCATCAAAAACAAGATAGGCATCGCGACTGGCTAAAGCGTCAGATGAAAAGTCTCTTAGTGGATGTTAATCGTCTTCAAAATCTTGCCACCAAGCATGCTTTGGTCACTCATGAAACCTGTCGTCGTACATGGAAAGGGCTATCAATGATGTGTACTGAAGCTGAACTTGAAGAGGATGGCTTCACTGAGCGATTCAAGTTTGACACCACACCTCCTAGAAGGGTTGTGATGCGCAACACACCATCACTTGAAGACTCTGAGTTTTCTTCATCTGCTGCCACAGTCACTGCCAAAATCATTGATGAAGAAGACGATGCTACATCACCACCACCTGCTTCTGCACCTACAAGCTCTTCTGCACCACCAAACACCTCCAACGACCCTGCTGCTCCTGGGAACGAGTAGACACTCTATGTCTTCAAACCTTTTTGGTCCTTACTGACAAAAGGGGGAGAAGCATATGGGTTGATAGTCTTCAAGCGGGTCCATATAGGCGGGTGCTTTATGTTTTGCTATATTTTGCTTCGTGCTTACAACTCTCATTTTACATTTGGTTCTTATGAGTTGTAACACTTAAACCAGATGGTCGTCTGCTACTTGTTTGCCACCCTGTTTTGCGAAGACAAATTCCACATGTGCGACGATAAATTCCGCACTTATCTCATTCTGCAAACGTCCATTTTCCATTATGCATGTCATTATCTTCATATATCTTCACATGCATAGTGGATTGTCATCATAAGCTGAAGTGGATCTCCACAAGTACAACCTGCCATGTGCATTTGCATTCCAAAAGCAAATTAACTTATATGCACATCTTCAGGGGGAGCCCTTGAAACTTATGAAGACAATTCCTTATCCTTTACAATTTCACAGACTATATTCCCCGTTGAAAACTTCAACTAGTTTGTCATCAATCACCAAAAAGGGGGAGATTGTAAGTGCATCTAGTGCCACCCCTAGTTGGTTTTGGAGTATTGACGACAAACCTAGTTGAGGGACTAATGTGATTGTGAGAATTGCAGGATAACACAGGTAGAAGTCCCTCATTGATTCGGTTTTACTACCAGAGATGACCCCTAAAAATGTATGAAGACATTGAAGCCAAAGGTGGTATATGAAGATATTCACATTGAAGTCTATGACAAAAGAAGACACGTTATGAAGCCTATGGAGCTCGAAGACTTAGATCTTTCGTAGTTCTTTTTCTTTTGTGTTGAGTCATAGGAACCACCGTACTGTTAAGTGGGGTCTAGGAGAACCAGTCAGAATGACTGGTGTGATGCCTAAACCAAAAACCTATGTCTTCGAGTGAAGACAATGAGAGCGAATCTTGTCCAGAGCCGGACAAGTCAGCTTTGCTTGTAGCCCAAGTAAAGTTGCCATGACAGTTTGAAATCTGATCGTTGAGACACGTGTTAGTTCCTTAGTAACCTAGGGTCATTTCGGACAAATCAGGTCGGGTTTCCAAGTGGCTATAAATAGCCCACCCCCTACAACCATAAACGGTTGGCTGCTCAGATTTTAGTGCACCGCTTTTGTCGTTTGAGAGCAACCCACCTCGAAGCCTTTGAGAGAAAATTCCTAGTGAGGAGAAAAGCCCTAACCACCCAGAGCCAGAGAACATTGGGCATCACTTAAGTCTTCTTGTCTGTGTGATCTGAAGACTTATTACACTTGAGGACTGTGAATCCTCCAGACGGTTAGACGTCGCGTTCAGAGCATCCAAGAGACATTGTGGATTGCCAGTGAACGAAGTCTGTGAAGGTTTGGGAGTCTACCTTGAAGACTTACCAGAGTGATTGGGCGAGGACTATGTGACCTTAGCTCAAGGAGAATACGGTGAGGACTTGGTGTCCTGAGCTGCGTGTTCAGGACTGGGTGTCCGGGACTGTGTGTCCTAAGGTTTAAATACCTAGCCGCTCCAACCAGACGTACAGTTGTCACAGCAACTGGAACTGGTCCAACACATCATTGTCTTCAACGAGTCACCGGTTTCATCTTCACTTCCTTTTTCTTACTGTTACTCATTGTGAAGACATTGCATGCTTGCTATACCTTTTGTCTTCACAAGGTAACTGTATGATTTGTTTGGCTTCATAACTTCTTCCTACCTGATCCTTATTACACTGCAGCTACTTGTCATTGTGCTTTCACTCTATTGAATACTTGACCATGGCTTGCCTAGTGTAATCTAACTTCCACTGCATAGTGATAGGCATATCTCTACTGTTTGTCTTCATAACTTCCACGTTTTGAAGATTTTCATAAAAATCGCCTATTCACCCCCCCCCTTTAGTCGATATAACGCACTTTCAGTTACTCTGTTTTTAACTTAATACTCTAGATGCATGCTGGATAGCAGTCGATGAGTGGAGTAATAGTAGTAGATGCAGGCAGGAGTCGGTCTACTTGTCTCGGACATGATGCCTATATACATGATCATACCTAGATATTCTCATAATATGCTCAATTCTGTCAATTGCTCAACATTAATTTGTTCACCCACCGTAGAATACTTATGCTCTCGAGAGAAGCCACTAGTGAAACCTATGGCCCCGGGGTCTATCTTCATCATATTAATCTCCTACTACTTAGTTATTTCCTTTGCTATTTACTTTGCCTTTATTTTACTTTGCATCTTTATCACAAAAATACCAAAAATATTATCTTATCATATCTATCAGATCTCACTCTTGTAAGTGGCCTTATAGGGATTGACAACCCCTATTTGCGTTGGTTGCGAGGATTTATTTGTTTTGTGCAGGTACAAGGGACTCGCGCGTAGTCTCCTACTGGATTGATATCTTAGTTCTCAAAAACTGAGGGAAATACTTACGCTACTTTGCTGCATCATCCCTTTCTCTTCGGGGAAAACCAACGCAGTGCTCAAGAGGTAGCAAGAAGGATTTCTGGCATCGTTGCCGGGGTGGTCTACGCAAAAGTCAACATACCAAGTACCCATCACATACCCTTATCTCCCGCATTACAGTATTTGCCATTTGCCTCTCGTTTTCCTCTCCCCCACTTCACCATTGCCGTTTTATTCGCCTTCTCTTTCTATCCTCCCTCTCTTTCTCTATTTGCCTCTTTTTGCCCGCTTGCTTTTTGTTTGCTTGTGTGTTAGTTTGTTTGCTTGTCCTTATGGCTAGTCCTTTACCTTCTACCTCTATGTCTGAAATTGGGGAAACTATTGTCGATAATAATTATGATGCTCCTACTAAAGAACCCACTATCTCACATACAAAATGATTCCGTGTTGGTAGTGGTAATATTATTGGAAAAGGAGTTATTCAAGATTTCTTTACTTGTGTCAGTGCTTTACCCTCTATGGGTAGATCTATCTTTCATAATACTAGTAGTCTTGCGGACGCTATTGCCATGCTTGTAGTTGAACTTGAAAGACAATTCATGCACACGCATCCTTCCATACAAAGGATTTTTCTGGAATTTTCTAATATTGAGCATTCTTCTGTTAAGCGTGCCGCTACTATCTTTTTGGCTCATGATTTTAGATTCATAATAAAAGAGGCCAAAGAAATCTTTGCACATTATAGGGTGGACGCTTGCCGTCCTCCCATAGAGGCTATCCTCTTTGATCAAGAATAAATAATGTGTTTTCAATCTCTAGACTATGTTGCTTTCAATGAAAATCTTAGAAAAAGGGTTCCTACCAATGTTTTAGTTGATAGAATTTCTGAACTTAATGATGATTTGGCTATTCGAAATAACGAACTAGGATATTCTCTTGAATATAGGCTCACAAAGTTCTGTCAAAAGAATGCTTATAATGATGAATTGGTTGTGCAATATGAAGGACCAAAGGAGGAACCCATACCTCCCAAGGTTGATCTTGGAGACTTTTGTCCCATTAAATTTAGCCCTTTTGATTACTTTTGCTTGCCTCAAAGAAAACTTGCTGCCGAATGTAGAGAATATGAAATGAGTTTTAATAATCTTTCTTACTATTATGGCAATACCTAGATCTATTCTTGCTTGTTATGCCTAGCTAGGGGCGTTAAACGATAGCGCTTGTTGGGAGGCAACCCAATTTTATTTTTATTTCTTGCTTTTGCTCATGTTTAGTAATAAATAATTTATCTAGCCTCTGTTTTGGTTGTAATTTTTGTGTTCAATTAGTGTTTGTGCCAAGTAGAACCGTTGGGAAGACTTGGAGAAAGTCTTGTTGAACTTGCTGTAAAAAACATAAACTTTAGCACTCACGAGAACTGTTGTCATTTTTATTTGGAAAGTGCTATTTAGTTAATTCTTTTTGCAGATGATTAATAGATAAATTCCTCACGTCCAGAAATTTATTTTAGAATTTTTCGGGTTCCAGATCTTGTGCTAGCTACAGATTACTACAGATTGTTCTGTTTTTGACAGATTCTGTTTTCGTGTGTTGTTTGCTTATTTTGATGAATCTATGCCTAGTAAAATAGTTTATAAACCATAGAGAAGTTGGAATACAGTAGGTATAACACCAATATAAATAAAGAATGAGTTCATTGCAGTACCTTGAAGTGGTCTTTTATTTTCTTTCGCTAATGGAGCTCACGAGATTTTCTACTTTAAGTTTTGTGTTGTGAAGTTTTCAAGTTTTGGGTAAAGAATTGATGGATTATGGAACAAGGAGTGGCAAGAGCCTAAGATTGGGGATGCCCATGGCACCCCCAAGATAATCTAAGGACACCTAAAAGCCAAAGCTTGGGGATGCCCCGGAAGGCATCCCCTCTTTCGTCTACTTCTATGGTAACTTTACTTGGAGCTATATTTTTATTCGCCACATGATATGTGTTTTGCTTGGAGTGTCTTGTATTATTTGAGTCTTTGATTTTTAGTTTACCACAATCATCCTTGTTGTACACACCTTTTGAGAGAGCCATACATGATTTGGAATTTGTTAGAATACTCTATGTGCTTCGCTTATATCTTTTGAGTTATATAGTTTTACTCTAGTACTTCACTTATATCTTTTAGAGCATGGTGGTGGATTTGTTTTATAGAAACTATTGATCTCTCATGCTTCACTTAGATTATTTTGAGAGTCTTAATATCATGGTAATTTGCTTAAAATCCTAATATGCTAGGTATTCAAAGTTAGTAAAATTTCCTTAAGAGTGTTTTGAATACTAAGAGAAGTTTGATGCTTGATGATTGTTTTGAGATATGGAGGTAATAATATCAAAGTCGTGCTAGTTGAGTAGTTGTGAAATTGAGAAATACTTGTGTTGAAGTTTGCAAGTCCCGTAGCATGCACGTATGGTAAACGTTATGCAACAAATTTCAAACATGAGGTGTTATTTGATTGTCTTCCTTATGAGTGGTGGTCGGGGACGGGCGATGGTCTTTTCCTACCAATCTATCACCCTAGGAGAATGCGCATAGTACCGAGGATTTTGATGACTTGTAGATTTTTGCAATAAGTATGTGAGTTCTTTATGACTAATGTTGAGTCCATGGATTATACGCACTCTCACCGTTCCATCCTTGCTAGCCTCTTCGGTACCGTGCATTGCCCTTTCTCACATTGAGAGTTGGCGCAAACTTCGTCGGTGCATCCAAACCCCGTGATATGATACGCTCTTTCACACATAAACCTCCTTATATCTTCCTCAAAACAGCCACCATACCTACCTATTATGGCATTTCCATAGCCATTCCGAGATATATTGTCATGCAACTTTTCATCATTCCGTTCATCATGACACATTCATTATTGTCATATTGCTTAGCATGATCATGTAGTTGACATAGTATTTGTGGCAAAGCCATTGTTCATAATTCTTTCATACATGTCACTCTTGGTCCATTGCATATCCCGGTACACCGCCGGAGGCATTCATATAGAGTCATCCTTTGTTCTAGTATCGAGTTGTAATCATTGAGTTGTAGATAAATAAAAGTGTGATGATCATCATTTTCTAGAGCATTGTCCCAAGTGAGGAATAAATAAAAAAAGGGAGAGAAAGGCCATAAAAAGAGAAGGCCCAAAAAAAGAGAGAAAGGCCATAAAAAAGAGAAGGCCCAAAAAATGAGAGAAAAAGAGAGAAGGGACAATGTTACTATCCTTTGCCACACTTGTGCTTCAAAGTAGCACCGTAATCTTCATGATAGAGAGTCTCTTGTTTTGTCACTTTCATATACTAGTGGTAATTTTTCATTATAGAACTTGGCTTGTATATTCCAACAATGGGCCTCCTCAAGTGCCCTAGGTCTTGTGAGCAAGCAAGTTGGATGCACACCCACTAGTTTCTTTTGTTGAGCTTTCATACATTTATAGCTCTAGTGCATCCGTTGCATGGCAATCCCGACTCCTTGCATTAACATCAATCGGTGGGCATCTCCATAGCCCATTGATTAGCCTCGTTGATTGAGACTTTCTCCTTTTTTGTCTTCTCCACATAACCCCCCTCATTATATTCTATTCCACCCATAGTGCTATGTCCATGGCTCGCGCTCATATATTGCGTGAAAGTTTATAGGTTTGAGATTACTAAAGTATGAAACAATTGCTTGGCTTGTCATCGGGGTTGTGCATGATGAGAGCATTCTTGTGTGACGAAAATGAAACATGACTAAACTATATGATTTTGTAGGGATGAACTTTCTTTGGCCATGTTATTTTGAGAAGACATAATTGCTTAGTTAGTATGCTTGAAGTATTATTATTTTTATGTCAATATGAACTTTTGTCTTGAATTTTTCGGATCTGAATATTCATACCACAATTGAGAAGAATTACATTAAAATTATGCCAAGTAGCACTCCGCATCAAAAATTATGTTTTTACCATTTACCTACTCGAGGACGAGCGGGAATTAAGCTTGGGGATGCTTGATACGTCTCCAACGTATCTATAATTTTTGATTGCTCCATGCTATATTATCTACTGTTTTGGACATTATTGGGCTTTATTATCCACTTTTATATTATTTTTGGGACTAACCTATTAACCGGAGGCTCAGCCCAGAATTGCTGTTTTTTGCCTATTTTAGGGTTTCGAAGAAAAGGAATATCAAACGGAGTCCAAACGGAATGAAACCTTCGGGAACGTGATTTTCTCAACGAACAAGACTCGAGAGACCTGGACCCTACGTCAAGAAAGAAAAGAGGAGGCCACGAGGTAGGGGGCGCGCCTACCCCCCAGGCGCGCCCTCCACCCTGTGGGCCCCCTGTTGCTCCACCGACGTACTCCTTCCTCCTATATATACCTACGTACCCCCAAACGATCAGATATGGAGCCAAAACCCTAATTCTACCGCCGTAACTTTCTGTATCCATGAGATCCCATCTTGGGGCCTGTTCCGGAGCTCCGCCGGAGGGGGCGTCGATCACGGAGGGCTTCTACATCAACACCATAGCCCCTCCGATGAAGTGTGAGTAGTTTACCTCAGACCTACGGGTCCATAGTTAGTAGCTAGATGGCTTCTTCTCTCTTTTTGGATCTCAATACAATGTTCTCCCCCTCTCTTGTGGAGAACTATTCGATGTAATCTTCTTTTTGCGGTGTGTTTGTTGAGACCGGTGAATTGTGGGTTTATGATCAAGTCTATCTATGAATAATATTTGAATCTTCTCTGAATTCTTTTATGTATGATTGGTTATCATTGTAAGTCTCTTCGAATTATCAGTTTGGTTTGGCCTACTAGATTGATCTTTCTTGCAATGGGAGAAGTGCTTAGTTTTGGGTTCAATCTTGCGGTGTCCTTTCCCAGTGACAGTAGGGGCAGCAAGGCATGTATTGTATTGTTGCCATCGAGGATAACAAGATGGGGTTTTCTTCATATTGCATGAGTCTATCCCTCTACATCATGTCATCTTGCTTAAGGTGTTACTCTGTTTTTAACTTAATACTCTAGATGCATACTGGATAGCGGTCGATGAGTGGAGTAATAGTAGTAGATGCAGGCAGGAGTCGGTCTACTTGTCTCGGACGTGATGCCTATATACATGATCATACCTAGATATTCTCATAACTATGCTCAATTCTGTCAATTGCTCAACAGTAATTTGTTCACCCACCGTAGAATACTTATGCTCTCGAGAGAAGCCACTAGTGAAACCTATGGCCCCCGGGTCTATCTTCATCATATTAATCTCCTACTACTTAGTTATTTCCTTTGTTATTTACTTTGCCTTTATTTTACTTTGCATATTTATCACAAAAATACCAAAAATATTATCTTATCATATCTATCAGATCTCACTCTCGTAAGTGGCCTTATAGGGATTGACAACCCCTATTTGCGTTGGTTGCGAGGATTTATTTGTTTTGTGCAGGTATGAGGGATTCGCGCGTAGCCTCCTACTGGATTGATACCTTGGTTCTCAAAAACTGAGGGAAATACTTACGCTACTTTGCTGCATCATCCCTTCCTCTTCGGGGAAAACCAACGCAGTGCTCAAGAGGTAGCAGTCGTCAAGAGTGCTCACCAATAGACCGTCGTGAAACGACCCAGACCACCGCCATGGACCACCACTATGCCGTTTCAGCCCACATCCATGCCGGGACCTCGAGGGGGAGCCCCGAGCCAGCGCCACCACCCTTGTCGCCAACAGCTGCCGCACTCAAGGTCGACCGAATCCCACACTGCCACCAGCGCCACCACCACGCCACCACTCCACCGACCACCACAGAGACAAACGACCAAGGCACCCAGCCCGCGCTGCCTGCCAGATCTGGCCGCCGCCAGTGCATGGCCAGGCACGCCCCGCCCCAGCACTGCCCACCACCGCTGCCAACAGGGCCCAGAGCCTCCGCCACGCCCACCCACCATCGCCCCGCCGCGTCCTGCGCACCGCAGCGCCCAGGCCCAAGACGCCGGCCCGCGCCAGCCCCTGTCAAGCGAGGGGGTGAGAAGTCCCCGCCGCCGCCGGCGGCCAGGCTTCGCCCGGCCGCACCCTCTGGCAGCGGCGGGAGGGGGAGGAGGTGAGGGAAAGGGAGAGGCGGACGACGGCTAGGGTTCCTCCCCTGCCGCCTGCGGGAGCGCGAGAGGAGGAGGGGAAATATTTTGCCTGAGACAGCCTAATTCGTATATCACTTGTTAAGTTTCAAAAATAACCATGGTGCATCTTATTAGTTTGTTATGAGATTGCAACATCTTATTAGAAAAGGAGGACGACCCCCGGCCTCTGCATCTGGACGATGCATACGGCCACTTTATCAATTATTGACACAAGACCGTACAGAGTCATACAACAATAAGTCTAAAGCCACCAAACTAAGCAACAACTGTCGCTATCCCTATCCAGTTGATGTAGGGGCGCTGAAAGTCTGGGCCTAATACCAAACAGACCACGCAGCCAAACCTAAACATCTAAAGACTTGAGGTCCCACCCAGGACGCCTGCCGGGTATGGGCACCCACCAGTCCGGCGTGCTTCTCAACCAGGACCCCTGCCGGGTATGAGGCCGGCGCAGCCACCTGCCACGAATTCATCTTCAGAGATGTACTGCTGCATCAACCTTGGCCGGTCCAACTGCCGCTGACGCCACCATGACGCTAGCCAGCGTCACCCTCCTGCACGAGTCCATCTCCACTCATCAGGCGCCGAGTCTCCACTGCGCCACGCCCCGAGATCCGCCGTCATCAATGGAGCAGATGAAACACCGCTCCTCCTCTTGTCCCCTCCAACCAGCACTCGCTCCAAAATGATGCCCCCATGAGGGAGAACGATACCGATAGCACCGTCATCGTCCGATCCGGTAGACTCAGATCTAGGGTTTCCCCTGGAACTTCCCGATCAGGTTGATGAAACCTGCAACGACGATGCCTCCAGAAGGAAACGACGTCTGAGACGCCGCCATCGTCCGCCAAGACCGCAGTCTAGCGCGATTTTCATCGGAAGCCACGTCTCCCGACCTCGTGGCTGGCTGGAACCGAGCGGAACCTCGCCACGAAGACGTATGTTGTCGTCGGTACTCCGGCGGAGATCCGGCATCTCCTCACCGGTCCCTCCACGCGCCGCCGGTCGGCGAAAGGCCTCCCCGCGACGGATCCAAACGGGACGTTGGATCCGCAGTAGCCGTCGTCACCATCACGAGTAGGACAGCCCACCTCGCCAGATGGGGCGCTGCCACCGCCACCGTCCATGCAGGGCCGCCGCTCCGCCGGCGATGGTGCTCGGGCCCCCGCCGCACAGCCCGGATACTCCGTCCTAGCCACCGCCGTTGGATCTCATCAGAAGGGCCGCTCCCGCCGCCTCAGATGGGATCCGCCGCCTCCCCCCGCCCAGGACCTTTGGCACCGGGCCCGCCGCCACCGCGGCCCACGCCGGCGGCGGCGGCGGCAGGAGTGGGTGGAGGGGGAGGTGCTGGCGGCGCTAGGGTTGGGGCCCCTGGCGTCGCCCGGGGGGAGGCGACGCGAGGGGTGCCCAGGCCCTTTGTGATATCTATTAATCTATGTATCCATCTAAGCTAGTTCACTTTACCACCACGGTATCAAGACAATTAAGGTGAATATATAATCCGGACAATTTTCAGGCAGTGAGTAAAGACACATCTACTTGTCTGATGTATTGTGCATTTTTCTCTCTATATATATGCTCAAGATCCGGATGGCAATGTGCCATAAGCGGACAATGTAGTGATGCTAGCAAATTAAACACGTATTTTTACCGCCTTCTGTTGGATTTCCCATCCCTTCCACCCATGTTTCACATGTTTGAGCGAAAAAGGAAATGTCACAGTACCTTTGGGATGAGAGACATTGGGAAAACGATTCAACCTGTAGATCTTTCTTCCACTGCAAACTAGGAGTTTCTACTCTTCCAAACTGATGGTGAAATCTCTTAGCCTGAAGCAGACTGGCAAGTTGTCTGTCACGAACTTCCTGAAGGGTGAAGAACAGAAGCTGAAGAAGACTGCAGCTAAACTGAATGTGTTCAATGGACTGACTCCAAAGAGATTAACACAAGCTCTTCGGGCTGTTAACTCGAAGCCCAGGCCCATGAAGAACGTCGTTCGGGACAACCAAGCAAGCATAGGAGGAGGTGTGGCACGCTTAACTACTCGTGCTGTGTTGTGGAGGGGATCGGACTGAAATATAATTGTACTACTATCTCTTCTAGATGCTCGCTCCTCTGTCACCTTTCCTGAACTTTGAATCTCTGGATTTCTCTAAATCTTAGCATGATGCTGACAAACACTTGTATCTGAGTTGATGTGCAGTGTTAAATTTTCCTATTGCGTCGGATGTTAAACTGCAACCATCCTTTCAGGTGTTGGATTTTGTTTCTTTTGTGATCTAGCAGGATTTCTTTAATATGTGGTTTCATAAACTTCATCAAGTAATAACTGAGTAATAGTAATTCAGGAAACCAAAGAAAGGCAAGTCTCACGCCACTTGGTCTACATTATGAAAGCTAATAGTTGTTAGCCTTTAACTTAGACTTCAGTTAACAATGCAAAGGAGTTAAACAAGGTTCAAAGAACATTGTAGCTTCAGTCTCAGACTGAATATAAACCTGGACGTCTCGTCATAATAATAAAATAATAAAAAATCTATGACAATCTTTCAAAAGTTTAATATATTTCATTTGGTAGCAAATTTCATTTTCATTCCCAGCACAAAACCTGGCAGCTCCATGCAGACAGTCTTGGTCCGGGAGAGCTCTACCCCTTTTCGCCTCGTGTTTCAGTCAGGAAAAGCGACCAACTTGCATGAGATTGATCGAGTAGAGAAGATCCAATGGAATGTACCATCTGACTCGCCAAGGGCTAACAGAAAGCATAAATCAGCTTATTCAACAGCAACAGCTCGGTTACAAACCAAGCTAGAGATGCCCAGAACAAAATCTCTTCATATCTAGCATCGAATTCATTGACGCTTCACTGCTGCAGCAAGACATACTCAGTGGTCAGTGCTACACAGCTCTAAACAAACGGTTTTCTATGCTGTAACGTTGCACCATATATACTTCGGAAAAGGCAGGTTGCGCTACGAGGACCCTGTTCCTGGAGCACATTCCAAAGGGCCCGGGGGACGATGGAGACACTGCCGGCAAGAAAGGCAGCTCCTTCTCCGGAATAGTCGATCGGGCTCGGAGCATATGCCGTCTGAAGATCCATATCCCAAGGCACATCGTGCAGTATATAAGCGAGGCCAAGAAGCAGAATGTTTTCATCGACAAGCGCAAGAACTTCAGGACATTGAGCCAGGCAGGCAGGGAGAGCAAAAGTTGGCCCATGTCCATGTGTTGCGGCGTGTGAATCCCAGGGCGCTTCTCCTTTGGCACGGCGGCCGGCATGTGTTGGTGATAGGAGGCAGGAGCTATAGCTAGCCTTGTTGTGCGTGCCAAAGGAGAATTGCCCTGCGATTCACCTCGGCTGCTCTGTCACTGTGATCCAACAGGTGGGCTTTACTTACAGTATGTGCTGCACAAATCATATCCTGCAATGCAGGAACCCCATCTCCTTAGCCTCCTTAATGTGGATCTTCTCGTGAAGCAGAGTAGTTTGTTAGCCCGTGTTATCTCATGGTTAAGGCCCTCACCTGTTTGTCCCGACTTAGAACTCTAAAGCAGTCCTCAACCTTCGTGACATGAAGATGGTGAGAGAACACAATATATAACACATACGGAGTAGTACATAATTAGGGATTCATATATAATGTGGTAGTAACTGCTATGCAGTGTTTGTGGCCCTTCTGACCGCAATCAATAGGGGTAACCATGACCCTCACCTAATCAGCACTATAGCCATTCCATGATGCAGTAGAAATTATCGAATCAAGTGGTAGATCTTCAGTCTTTAGCAGTGTATGTGAACAAGTTTTATTTTCAGCTGCATATATACCTCCTAATCACTCAAAGATTAAATGTTGATTTATCATTGTAATTTGGTGACCAACAAAAGGACAACATGCATTTAGCACCTTGCGTGATTTGCTTTCGTTTATCTGTAATAACGGTTAAATGTTTGCTTCCGTAGTCGGTGTTGCGCAACGCCTAGCATGATAATGTTAGTACCTTGCAGGTGTGCCATGAAGTGTGGCAATGGCTTGCTGTTGGCATTTCAAACAATTTATGGGAAAAGAATGGACATGATGGAAATTTCTCATTCTTCTACATGTTAAAGTTAAACGATGTACAGAATGACCTACATTCTTACAGGTTGCTACAATTACAGAGAATCAGCCACAGAGATCAATTTAGCTCCATGAAAAATCTGGTGGGCCTCAGCGGCGGCATGTTATCTTGGAGATTTCACTGAAATGCACCTTCCACACAAGACGAGTCTTGATAGGGCTCGCGATCTTCGAGTCCTTATCTTCAATGCTGAGAGCTGCAGCGAAATGACACAATGTCGCTCAGCAAGGATGAGAAAGTAAAGCTGACAAGAAAATCATGAAGTGGAAATATTCTATCACCTTCCCTCAAAAAATTAATTCTATCACCGTTTGATCAACGAGAAATGCATGTATCCCATGACATACAGCCACTTTCCAGACAGTATTAAACTAAGATCTCACGCTGATGATGATCCTTTTACGAAGAACTCTACCGTTTCTATTTAGCACTCCCTTTGAAGCCACAGTTCACTTATTTTGTCTTTTGGAAGCATACATTCTAATATTTTCAGTGAGTCAACGGTATGAAACTATGAATGGTGATCCCAAAGGAGAATAACTCTTCGAAAAATGTTGATTTCAAGCTATCCAGGCTTGATATGTTGCAAAACATATATAACCTTGGTTACTGGCAATTGTTTCTTATATTTTATATAAATGACTACTTTTCAGCAAACAACTGTCATGCCATGTGTCTTATATGGAGCCCAAGCTTAAGTTACTTAGGGGAATGAAAAATATATAAACTACCCAAGGACTGAAGTTTTGAGTTGGTGTGATCCCAGGTCATTACCTTCCGTCTAGTAGTGCTCGAAGCTTTCCAACAAAGCAGACTCGACCTAGGCTCTAATCTCCTGCAAATAGATAAACAGTCCATAATCATATTCTAGAATCAAAAAAGGGAACTCCTCACATTTCCGTCATAATATTGCATGCTAAAGTTTAAAGTAATTTGTATGAACAGATTTAATTGGTTGTGGTATGGGATTACTTACAAATTCTCTTGCTCTAACTTTTCTGTTGTTGACATGCCTTTTTGTCTTGACCAGCCTCCTTGTTGAGAACAAGCTTCCGCCTTGTTAATAACATGAGCAAGAGATACCTTACCTCTTACTATATTTTTTTGTCGATCATGTTCATTTGTTCCTCCTGGAGGACGTATATTTTCTTGGTCTTGTGATGACAAAGCTGCTTCCCATACACTTCTTCTTTTATCTGAGGCAACAGCACCAGTATCTGGTTCCCCGTACCATCCCATTTCAGAAGGGCCCACTTCAATAATCTCACCTTCAGTCAATATGTGTGGATCAGATTGCATCCATCTTGTCTGATTTGAGCTAGTACCCTGGGCAACTCTGCCTTTCTGGAGCCTGCTAACTAAATTCTCACCTCCAGAAGAAACTGAACTATGTTTCGTGAAAGACCTCGTTAAAGCAATGTTGGAATAGGTATCCTCAACACCTTCTCCACCATCCTTCGATTCATATCGGATTTCAAGTATTATAGCAGAAGAAAGAACAGACTCAAATGCTTGCAAAATTTGACCCCTGGACTTTTCAGCTTTGGACTTATTCACTCGAGAACTGAACATTAACTGCACAGTTGGTGCTGCAGGAAGAAAGAACAAAATGTAAGAACATAGATTATTGAAACAATATCATTACAATGGCACAATTTAATGTTTGTTTGGTTAGTTATAATTTTCTTTATGTATTTCAGAGTTGCTTTAACACGGTTTTAAACTTGTTAGCAATCTTGAAGAACTAGCATGACATATTCCATGCCTAGAGAAGATTAACAGTGCATAGAAGCAATGTATACATCTGACCATAACCAAGATAACAAATTCCACTAAATTACATGGTTCTAATATATTATTATTGTATATATGCAGCACTGCTTGCAATTATACACTAATAGTTATTTTAGCACATTAACAATGATAAGAACAAAGTTTTCCATAGGCATATTCTGCAATGAAAATCTTGACAAGGTGTACAAATAATACAGGCAGAAATGGAATGAGAGGGAATCTTGCCTGTGCCAAGGCTAACAGAAATCACCCGTCCCTCTTTAGCCATCATTTTTCTCAACGAATCTGACTCGACATTTTCTAGAACAGCTTGCCAAATCATCTCGTTGTCAGTTTTGCTACATTTAGATCCTTCATTCATTCTGGTAGCACTTGTTGACAACATATGGCCATCTGGTGTATGTTCCCTGAGTCTCCTTCCACCATGGTAATTGTTTGCCGTGACATGGCTAGAACAAATCCCCAGATTAGCATTTCTTCTGTATTGCAGATTTTCTTGGTCAGATGCTCTTGATAACCCATGCGGACCAGAGTTCCTTGCTATATCACCATCAGGGTATGTAGGCAAACCCTGGTTAAAACTTGTACTTGTCGATGAACTTGGCAGTACATACTGTTTATCAGGAGCAAGCTGGAGCAGAGCAGCTGTAAGCCAGGTCATCTTATCATTAGAGACCCTCAACTGTTTTTCAGCTTCAGAGAGTGTTTTCAAGGCCTGGCGCAGTTTTTCCATATCCTCCTTTGATACTGTAATCAATGCAACAAAAATTACAATGTGAAAACAGAACATTTATAGTAGTAGACTTCCATGTAATACATGGTTCAGGGCGAATTATCCCCTACTGTAAAATCCTTTCAAAGTAATAAATAAATAGATAAAAAGGAACATTGTTGCTTACATGTTGGACGTTTGAAGAACCTTCTTCGAATTCTTTCCTGTGTGAATGTGTAGGTGCCAGCAAGGATATCAGTTATTATTGTGGCGACTTGAGACATTAGGGACAAAGGTTCAACACCTGTTTCAGTAATATCACGCAAAGCTTTCACCGTGTTTGCAGTGTCAGCAGATAGTGCCAAATCAAGCAAATTTACCAATTTATCGTCAGAAACCAAGCCAGCCTGTCAGGTAACGAAGTATTAGAAACGACGCCCAACCTAAAAAAAACTCAAAAAAAGAAACGACAATCATATCGCTACACTTAGAATGCAAGAATGTGTTATGTAGAGAGAAAAACAAGTATTTTACTAAAAGGGTGTTTGGTGCTTCCAGTTGTGACTCTTATAACTTACTGAACTCTTTTGTACAGTACGTGAAAATGGGAACACACATTGGAAGAGAAATTTGAAGTGTATGACGATGATATCGTTAATTCAGCTTCACAACATATTCCAGAGTTATATAAGCAATAACTTCCCCGGCTACAGAATTCTTTACCATTTTTATTTAGCCTGAAACTATTCAATCATCTATATTACCTAATATAGAAGTAATTCTTATGACTCATTGTTGGAAAACTTACAAGTTCTTGAACAAGTGGCATTGTAATTCTCTGCCCAAGCAAACTCAATTGATCCAAGGTCATCTCTGCATCCCTCAGTGACCCATCTGACCGGGAAGCAATAAGCTTCAAGGCATCTCTATCGACATCTAGGCCATCACTAGTACAAATCCACTGCAAAGTGTTGACAATGTCGCATTCCTTCAGTTTGGGGAAGAAGAACTTTTGGCACCTTGACATAATAATATGTGGGAGGTCGAGATTTGGGCTGATGAGAACAAAAACCACACGCCGAGGTGCACGCTCGACAACCTTCGATATGACACTCCACGTATCAGGCGGCAGTGTGTTGCAATCATCCACGATGAACACCCTGTGGTGCGCCGGTAGCGGCGAAAGCATCACATTGTCAAGGATATCCACAATGCTGTCCAGGTCAATGTTACCAACAGGCCCAATCTCCACCAAACTTCTACTCT
Source organism: Triticum dicoccoides (assembly GCF_002162155.2). Classification (NCBI taxonomy): domain Eukaryota; kingdom Viridiplantae; phylum Streptophyta; class Magnoliopsida; order Poales; family Poaceae; genus Triticum; species Triticum dicoccoides. The sequence goes on along the minus strand of NC_041380.1, from coordinate 546,091,458 downwards.
TTCCCAGATTGTGCGCGATACAAGACGCGCATGTGTCGCAAGGCTTGGGGTGTTCAGGAGAATGGCAGTTCAGCGCCTTGGCGAACACCCGAGCACACGATGTTTTGCCTGTACCGTGCGGCCCATAGAAGACATAGACGAACCCGATCTTCCTCTTGAGAATGGCATTGGACAGCGCCTGCACAACCAAGCTCTGCCCAACAACGTCCTTGAAAGTCCTGGGTGCATACTTCTGAGTGAGGCTCCGGTGCCGGCCACGCTGCGAGCCCCGCGACTTCTGCCCCGAGCGCGCCTCGGACATGAGGTCGGAATCCAGCTCGCTGCTCTGATTGGAGAAAATCCCGAGCTCCCCAGAGAAGCTCCTGGAAATGGCGCGGATGCCATTCCGCGCGCCCTCGGCGAGCAGCGGCAGTGAGTCGGAGTCGGAGCTGGTGGAGGACGTCAGCCTCGCCGTCACCGGGAAGTGCGGGTGCGAACGCGACCCGTCCGCGTAGGCACCGCAGGAAGTGGCGGCCAAGGACCTCCGCGCCGCGGCCGCCGACTTGGGGTCGGACAGGCCGCAGGAGAGGCTCCGGCCGGCCATGTCGAGGATGGACTTGCTGCGGTGGTGGAGGCGCGACCAGTTCCAGGGGATGCCGCAGACGTTGCGCGAGTCCTGCGACGCCTGGGGCCGCGGGCGCGGCTGCAGCCCCTCGCTGTCGTCGCTGCCCGCGCCGGCGCCGAAGAAGTACCTGTTGCCGCAGACGGCCTCCTGGGAGCTGGAGTTGGCGGAGAAGGCGCCAGCGCGATCCAGAGCGCCGGCGTCCGCGGCAGCGGGCGCGGCGCGGCGGCCGGCCCCGCGCCTGAACCGGCGGCGCGGGCGGCGGGCGCTGGGGCGCGGGTCCTCCGCGAGCTGGTCGAGGAGGGTCTTG
>NC_041380.1:546082338-546090327 GCF_002162155.2 Triticum dicoccoides | reverse complement strand
AGGGGTCCCGGAGCGAGCGGGAGCGCTGCATCGCGAGGAGGTCCCGCATGAGCGACGCGGAGGACTCGGGGGGGCTGCGCCGCCGGCCGGACGCGCTGCCGTGGCCGTGCGCGTGGTGGTGGCGCAGGTGGATGCAGTTGGTGAGGTGCGCGTGGCCGCGGAGGTGCTCCCCGCTGCTGCCGCCCGCCGCGCTTTCCGGCGGGGCCGGCATTGCGCTGGCTGATCCGGCCGCGACGGGCTCTCCGGCTAAATCATCGGGGCTAGCCGCCCGGGAGATTCGCGTCGTCTCACGGCTGTTGACTGGAGTCGTGGGAGCGGGAGAAAGGGGGGAGGGCCGCGTGCGGAGACTGGCTGTGACACTTCTTTCCTTTCTAGTACTCCTACCTTCGCGTGTCTCATTTCAACATGATTATTTTTATTTGCATTATTTTCTAAGTACAAGATATTTTTTAAAAAAACTTTTCATAGTCAATCATGACACTACAGATAACAATAAAGGACAGAGGTAATAAAAATTACAACCACGTCCATGAACCATCTAATGACAACTATATTATGGTTACTTTGGCACAACATTTGGTCGGAGTTTTGGGAAGGATATAGTGAGTTTTAAAAAAAAAACAGGCTTTCAATACTTTTATGTATTTGGCACAAAGAAATATGGAAGTTTCATAAATAGTTGTAACTTCAATAATATATGGTCTTTCGAATTATTTTGAAAAGAAATACCAACCTCTTTCTAGACCAAACGGAGGAAAATTGTAATTTTATAAACCGAATTCATTAGCTATGCAACGATTACTCGAGCTTCAAATTACTCCACTATATGTGGATGGAGGGAGTACTATGGTTCTGAAAAAACAGACGACGGACTAATCCTAAAGGTCTAGACAGGTTGGAAAAGATATTACACCAAGCTAAGGGCATATGTTGGGATGTGTGGCCCTCCAAACTAAAAACGATCGTTGAGGAAAGTAAAGGCAAATGCACAACCATTAATGTCAAAAGAAGGATTGATGTTGAAGGATTGTCTACTTCGGTGGGGCTGACTGTGATGTTGTCCCAGCCATCAGTGACCCTCTTTGTCCCATCGCTCTAGATTGAAAGGTGTCGCACCAAGTTGATAGAGAGAAGCTAACATGAGGGCTCGGATAGGAAGCTCGTAGCACACCCAACATGGAAAGAGACGTCAACAAGGAGAATCGGAATGGAACCTCGCACACCTCGAGGAACACCATTATCGTCCAACCACCAGCACACGCCCTTGACCAGCCAACATGAGCCTAAGCCTCCAAAGACGACGTTTTGAAGAAGGAAATGACGCCAAAGCATCGCAACACTCATGTCCGGCAAGTCGGACCCGGGGTTTTCACTAGACACCAAAGGAGGAAGGGGTTTGGATCCAGGGCAGTGCATCCATGAGAAGTGTTGCGTGCAGGACTTCACCGTTGTTGCCACCGACAAACGACAGGCGTGGTTTTCGCCCAACCTCCGACAAACGACATGCCCCAAGATTTTATCGTTGTCACCACCGACAATCGACGGGCGTCCAACCTCCGGACATAACAAATGGCTCTTCTCTTATTTTTAGTTTTTTATGGTGTTCAAAAACCCCGATACTTCAAGTGTAAATATTTAGAAATCCAATATCGTTTTTGTGTGTGGAAGAATTTTTTTTTTAAAAAAAAAAGACCAACCTAAGGACGAACCCTCATTGGCATTTTTTTATAAAAAAAACTCCACGAGCACCACGCGTCCAAGCCGGGACTTGAACTCGGGTGGGCTGGCAGCAAACTCAGCTGCCCAGTCGCCCCGTCCTCATGTGGAAGAGTTTGTATTGCTCATCAACCAGGGTACGATTTGCTCTGCAAAGATCCTCCACGTCGGTTGATCTAACAAGGGGCATGATCTGCCATACAGGGTTTTTCTTTTCTGTGAAAAATATGTACAGTGCTGCCATACAAGTCGACGGTGCTTTCCTCTCTCGCGTTTTCAGGTGACACGCCACGCCTTCCCATCCATGGCGCCATGGACCTTGCGGAACCTGTTGTCTATCCGTGAATTTTGTCTTTTTAGTCAGTGAAAACGGAAATGAAAAGCATGTAACGGAACAGATTTTAAAAGCCTACGAGCACGGCCTACACCTTTGTTTGTCCCGCCTACTTCCAGTCTTCAGACTTACTTTGTCTCATGCGGCACTTTTCCGTGGCAGACCTTTAGCACTTTATTATCAGTTTATCACTCCCCTCGCATGGCATGATATGACAGGGACGGTCGAAATTGTGGTTTAGTGAAAGCCCGAAACCGTAAGGTGATTTTCAGCCGACATAATACTAGTTTACTCGAAGTCTGCGGGATGAAGCTTTCAGTCCGCGATCTTAGCGCGGAAAGATAAGCACGAGCGATAATGATGTTTCATACCAGTAGTAAGAACGAACTATTTTTTTACGGGAAGAGCGCACTTTTTTGGTGACAGGGTTGCTGCGCTCTCTTGTAATCACTACACTCTACTAACTGATGGTTGAGGCCAACTCCATCGCGCGACCCAATTCTATCCGCGCGTGTTCGTTTGGAGTAAAACAGACGAACCAGACGGCTCGGCGCACGGACGTAAATAGACTTTTTTTTTTGTTTTGCGTCTGCTTTTGACCCATCTCAGTCCAAGTTTGCGTCGCTTTTGGGGTGAAACGGACAGCACGCGGACGCGCGGGCCGTCTGCGCGTGTCCTCCCCTGACCCGCCCGTCGGTGGCACAGGAGTGTCTTTTTCTATCCACCCCCCTCCCTTCCTCCCGCCGCATGCCCTTCATTCTTCTCCACTCTTCCCCACTCTCCCCTCGCCGCCGCCGCCGCCGCTGCTGCCACTGTAGCTGTGCAGCTCGGACGCGCGCTCGCCCAGCCCCTTTCCCTCGGCGCCATCGAGCTACCCAACCACGGACACCTGTTTTGCGCACCCGCCGGCCGAATTTGGGGCGGATCTGGTCGGTCTTGAGCTCGCCCGGCTGTGGGAGGCCGCGCCACGCCATGGACTGGCCGGGCACCGGGCCGGTAGGCCATATGCAGGCAGTGGCTCCTCCTCTAACCGCTCGGATCTACACCGTTGGTGGTCCGCCGGCAGATACACGAATGGCGGTCGGCCGGGCTCGGTGCTAGCCCAAAAACTCGTCGGCGCACCGTTGCCGCTCATTAAGTGCGACCATTGCCTAAAGAAGGTCGTGCACCGCATGTCTACAACGCCGGAACATCCCGGATGGGTGTTCATCAAGTGCTTAAACGATGGGGTATGTGCTTTTTTTTAGCTTCGGTTTGTGTTCTAGATTTGACTAGTTGTGCTAACTTCAAATTTTATTGTGTAGAATGGATGCAAGTTTTGGTATTGGGAAGAAGAGTACATCGATATATTGATAGAGCGCAATTTAGTAGATGTTCGTGCACTTTTAGCTAGCATAGAGGCTGTAGATGAGACAAGTGCACTTGTTGCTAGATTAGAGGCTAGACACGAGACTAGACGTGAGGAAACAACCTCTATTTTTTTTAGACTCGGAGAAGAAAGAAACACGCAAGATGGAGGCGGCTCCTCCGCAGATCAATAATGAATGCATCGAGAAGGCACTAATTCAACTTACAAGAGCAGTTATGAAAGTTGGATATCTTCTCAAATGTATTCTTGTGGTTCTTTTTTTTTTGTCTTGCTGACTAAAATTTGGTAATGTATTTTCATGTACCAAGAATGAATGATGAAGAAAAATTTAAGGGCTTGCACAGAAAAAGTACACGGATAGGATGCGGCCAGGATGCGTCCGCGTGTTGAGCGCACGGCCACCGCATCCCAGAACACGCCCAAACACAATCTCATCTTATTATCCAAACGAACAGAATCCGATTAAAACGGACATCAGTTTAGAGTCGCGCGGTGGAGTTGGGCTGATGCGCATGGCCATGGCCCCGGCAATCTCAAAAAGATAGTATACCGTACTACCGCTAGCCCTACCCCTACCCCTACCACCGTCACGTCGCGTACAGTGCACGTACTGTTTTGTGCGGGCCGGCGGGCGGGCGACACGAAGTGCCACATCCATTCGTCGTATCCCGCCCACATGTTGCCCCCGTCCTGGACGGACACCAGTGGCACGGCCTAGGGCGCGCTGAATGATCGATCGCTGCCCGTCCGATTGAACGCTTGGAGCCAGTGCCCGCTCTATGGCTCCCGTACGTGCCGCACTGTTTTGAGGGGCCGAAGCAGGGCCCCGCGTTTAATCTTGGCGAAAAATGATTTGGGTTGGCGCGCCGCACCGGAGAGATCGCGACCGGACCGGAGAAGAAAGCCCACGTGTCGGGGCTGCGACCCGGGCCCGAACGGCTAGTTGGCGCCGAACATCGCTAGACCCACACACACGCGCGGGATGTGGCCCAGACAAACCTCTGATTGGACCGATAATCGTAGGATCTTTACTTCGCTTGGTAGGGTGACTGTATTTAGTCATTTAGTTTCTACGTGATTGTGTTGTGTCTCGTCGACCGAAAGCTCATGGAACCACGGCGTACGTACTAATAGATGCTACGTTGTTCACAGCACGACGGTACGTGGTTCATGTAAGCTGTAATAATGCATGGGTGCATGTGATCAGCAGGTGCGGCACGGACGGAGTGAAAACCTGCAAGATAAGCCACATCACGATGTTTTTCACGACGTTAACTCGTCTTTGGCCCTGTTTGGATTCCTAAGTTAAGAGTTAGTTTTAGTTAGTTGGCACTCAAATAACCCAAAAGTATTCTAACATGATGGATTAGTTGGATCTAACCCACCTCAAAAAATTAGCCCACACTAGAGAAGCTTATTTGGGTTAGTTCTTCTGGGTCCACTATAAAAAATAGTAAAAAAATTACCTCTCTCATCCTAACAGGGTTTAAAGTAATCAAATGATTGAAAAAAAATATTTATTGTCAATCTAACCCTATCATCCAAACAGCTCTTTGGTTAGAGTTAGTTCAGGGTTAGAATCCAAACAAGACTTTTGACTAACACGTAGTAGTAAAAAAAAGTCTCACCTGTCATCGAGCTGAGGTAAAGCATTCTTCGTGGGTACATCATTCCGGGTGCCCGTAGCAGCGCTGCATTTTGAAGTCACGGGCACGAAAGAAGCACGAACGGTTCGGGTTTTCTGGCATTTCTGCCCAGGTCTGCGCCTGGTGAAGCCAGAGCGCGTTCTCCCTCCCTCCATCGCCGTTCGAAACGGAAAGCCGAGGAGAGGAAAAAAGATTCACGTGGGAGCCTGGGAGACATGCTAGTACTACGTGTACTGTGCAAAAGTGCAGAGTCAGAGGACGGCAGTACGTGTCGTCAGTTATCCGGCAGTCAAAACCCTTCGGAGCGTGCGCATGACTCAAATCCAGCTGCGCAGCGAAGGCCGGCCCAAGGAGTGAACACCACTCAACTTCAAGCAGTTCGTAGTACAGTACGTACGTCAGTACGTGTGAAGCAATAGTTACCGGCTCTGCACTCTACTGCTAGTAGTAGTAGTAATTCCTTACGCTAATCAGCTGGCAGCGATCAGGAGGAGCAGCGGCTGGCATCGATATATACGTGGTTTGTAACTTTGTGCCCGTCTCATTTGGACCTCTCGCGCCCCGGCGTCTGTCATGGGCACGAGTGACAGTGTGATCTGTGATAGGTTCTGCTGCACTTGCTAGGTTCCGTCTACAGACAAAATGACAGGTTACGTCCTAAGCCCGAGCAGAGCTGCCTAGCTAGCTAGTAGAAGTAGTACCAGTACGAGTCTCCTGCGGCCTAATCTCGCGCTGACACGACCAACAGCTATCACTATGGCTCTGTGCTCTATTTGGATACTCTAACACAGTTAGAGTTAAAATTATTTTCTAACCTAAATAAGCACCTCTTCATCGGGATAGTTAGGTTAGATGAAACTAACCCACTCTAACCTTTCCTATTTGAATACTTTTGGATTATTTGAACCTTCAACTAACCCAAACTAGCTCTAACCCCATGATCCAAACAGGACCTATAGTTTGATTCAAGAAGTTCTTCCGCAAAAAAGGAAGAAAACAAAACTGATTCAAAAAGCTATGCAGTGCTCCTACCAAAACTGAAAAACGGTGATTTTGAAAAAGTCGTGCTGACAAACTTACCCCAGAAGCTCTAGACGGATGCAAAAGATACTAATAGTGCCATGCCTATCCATTTCTTTTTTCGTTTTCCTTTGAGTGTCCATCAATTTATTTTTGTAGTACTCTCTCCTTTCCGGTTTGTAAGGCTCAATTCAAAAATCTCACCAACCAAGATAGATGATGAATGGTGGAATATTTTTTGTAGTTTGCAAAAGTATCCAATTAATACTCTTATTTTCCTTAAAAAATTATGTTTACGAATGCATTAATTGCAATGCATGCATGCATAAAGTGCATGCATTGGTCAGTTTTCTCTTAATACTTGCATGCAATGATTTAATGCACCTTAAAGTCTGAACATGTGATGGAGAACAATCAAATTGAGCCTTGTAAAATAAAAAACCAAAATTTTGAGATAAGTCCTATAAACCGGAAAGGAGCGAGTATCATGCACCTTGCGAAAATTGCTTGTATCCGTCGTCTTTTTGTCACTGAAAACGGAAATAAAAGCATGCAACGGATTCGTCTTTTTGTCAGGAAGTAGGTGCTCGCTGATTAATGCCACACCTACAAACACGGCCCACACCTCTGCTGGTCTTTGCCTACTTGATTGTTTTGTCCCTTGCAGGCATGCAGCCATGCTGCGCTTTTCCGTACTTAGCACTTGCCCATTTATTACTCCCCCCTCGCATGATACGATAGTGATGGTTGAAATTGTGGTTTACTGAAAGTCTGAAAGAGAGAATCAGGCGATATGTTTTTATACTGTATGTATGAGCACACTTTGGGAGAGACGTCCTGAAATGAATAACCATCATGGCTTGCTCGGAGGTTTTCAGTCCACGATCTTAATCAGCACGGAAACTTGGTGCGAGAGCTGGTGTATTTCCATTCCAAAAGTTCTTTCCAAATGTTGCATCCCAAGAGAAAGAGTACGCCCTTTTTTTTTGACATGAAAGAGTACGCCCTTTGGTGACAGCGCTGGCTGCACTCTCTTGTAGTACTCGTACTAATCACTACACTCCACAACCTAACTAATGCTTGATTAGCTGCCCCTACCACTATCACGTCGCGTACAGTGCACGTACCACTGTGTGTGCGTGCGACACGAAGCGCCACATCGGTTCGTCGTATCGTATCACGCCCACATGTTTGTTCCCCGTCTAGGGCGGGGCACGAGCGCGCGCACCGTGGTGCACAGTTTTGCTTCATTATCTTGGCAGAATGATTGGGGTTGGCGCGCCGCACCGGACGAGCTCGAAGATGGCGACCGGACCAGGAGGACGGGCCCCAACGGTTACTAGGCGCCGAAATCGCTTGACCCGCCGGCCCAGAGAGACAAGCAAGCCTTTGATTGGACTGATACGGCCGATCCATTTTGTTCGTTTGGGTTATCCGGATGTAAAACTTGCTCAACGAGGCGACCTAAACGGATGTCCGTGTCCGCTGCTGTCTGTTGCTGATCCAAACTTGACCCAAATCTAAAAACAAATGGGTATAAAGCGGACACAAACGGACGCTCTCGTCCACCGCTCTCGTCCGCTCGTGTCCGCTCTTGATCCCACCTACGAGTGACTACCCACGAGCTGGCGTCTACCTCCATCCCTGGCGCGTCCACATGCGCAGCCGGCCAAGCCCCCGAGCACCTCGCCCCGCCCGGCGCGCCACCTCATACGCCTCGCAACTCCCCGCGCTCGCCGTCATGAGCCGCCCCACCTCGCTCCACCTTTTCCCCGCCCGCCTCGCCATTCGCCCCAGCTCGTCGCGTTGCCCGCTCCGCCCGTCGCGCACCCGAGCTCGCCTCGTTGCTCCCCGCGCGCGTCGCGCGCCCCGCAGCTCGCTCCGCCCGCCGCGTGCCCCAGCTC
>NC_041380.1:546079101-546081987 GCF_002162155.2 Triticum dicoccoides | reverse complement strand
GCCCGCCTTGCGTGCCCCGCAGCTCGCCGGCGCGAGAGGGAGCGGCGGGGCCCGATGGCGCGAGGGGGAGCGGCGGGGCCCGACGGTGCGAGGGGGAGAGAGGGGTGGCGGAAGGAGGTGTCGGCCGGCACGGCGGAGGCGAGGCCGCTTGATGTATCTGCTGTCCGCTCTGTCCGCTTTTGGGCTCTCCCGTTGGATGCCCGCAGTGTCCGCCCCGCGTCCGTTTGGCGGACATGAGACCCAAACGGACAAAAACCGGACAAAATCCGTGTCCGTTTGGGTCCCTACGTTGGAGTTGCTCTAATCGCGGGATCTTTGCTTTCGCCCCGACCTATGAGTTAGAGTTAGTTTGGACTCAACTAAGCCAAAAAAATATCCAAACAGAAAGGTTAGTTTGGGTTAGATGCATCTAACCTATTTAAAAAATGTAACTCACCTAAGAGGTGCTTATTTGGGTTAGTTCTTCTTGGGATCACTAGGAAACACTTTTTTCTCTCTCTCTCTTCCTGTAGCAGATCCCTCCCCATTTCCTCGAAGCTTCTCGTCCTCTCCCTCCCTCCCTCTCGCACTGCCCGTGAAAGCGTCTCGCCATATCCGCGCTCCACTTAACCCTGCCATCCAAACACCTCTCTAGTTAGAGTTAGTTCAGGGTTAGAATCTAACTCTATAAACAGGGCCTTTGCTTCACTAGCTAGGATGACTGTCGTCGACCGAAAGCTGAGAACGAGACTGGTTTTCGAAGCATGAAACGACGTACGTACGAAATGCTACGCTGCCTACGTTGGTCGCTGTCGTGGTTCCAAGTCTGACAGTAGTGTAGGGGGGTAAGTATGGAGAGGCAAGATCTTAGCTATTGAGAAGTTGTAAACACGCAAGGTTTACGAGTTCAGGCCCTTCTCGGAGGAAGTAATAGCCCTACGTCTCGGAGCCCGGAGGCGGTCGACTGGATTATGCGTGTATGAATTACAGGGGTGCGAACCCTTTACACTGAGGAGGGGGGTGGCTTATATAAAGTCTGCCAGACCCCTCCGGCCCCCAGTTATGCAGGGTTTTAAGTACATTAAGGTCGGGCGTTACTGGTAACGCCCCTAATAAAGTGCTATGATGACCATAAAAGCTACTTAATGACCGACCGTTAGCGTGCAGAGTGACTTTAGGTCTCCTGGCCGTCGGGTGGTTGGATCTTGGTCGAGTGGTTGCTTCTTGGTTGAGTGTCTTCGAGTCCGTCGAGTGAAACACCGCCAAGTCGATTGAAATGTGATTTCTTCTGGAGGTGTCCTTGGGTAGGTCAGTTTGGACAGGTCCATGGTCCTACCCTAGGTACATAGCTTCATCATTAGCCCCCGAATGGATCGAGGTTTCAGTGGGAAAGGGTTTGAGCACATCTCCGACTCATTTTTCATGTCGTGAACATACCTTGTTTCGGATCAATGGACCAGAGTGATGACAACAACTTTCTTTCCAGTCGCCTTGACCCATTCTTAGGTTTTGTCGAGTGAGTTCTTATACTTGAAGAGTTCTGAGTGACGGTGTGGAGGAGATCTTCGGTCCGACGAGTTGTTCTGCAGCCCACGGATTTCGTGGGATCCAAATTTCGGGAAGCGCGTGGGACGGGAGAGGCCGCAGTAAACGGATGGGATAGCGCGGTGTCGTCTCGATCCCTGTGCCACCTTTTTCGCCACATATTGCGCGCGCGATCGCCACGGGATTTGGCAGGGCCGTCCGGGCCTACCAGTCAGCCACTCGGAAGCAGCCTCATATAAGGTGTTGGGCTGGGGCTCTGTTCCGCACGCCACCATTCTCTCTCTGTTTTCTCCCGATTTCTCCGCCACCCTTGCTCCCGTCTCGTCGCCGGATCTCCGCTCGAGCTCGAACTGCCACCATGGGGAAGGACAAGACGGCGACATTGGAACGCGCGAAGAAGGCAACCGCAAAGGTGAAGGGCAAGCGGACCAACCGGGGCAGATCCTCGTCGAGGTCCGGCCTGCCGGCGGGCTAGATCTAGGGCGACTGGATCCGCTCGGCAATCTCGCAGGACGACCTCGACGACCTAGTGGAAGGGGGATTTATCCCCCACAAGTCGGCTCGGCTCCCGAGAGACGAAATTGAGCCGTAGCCCAGAGAGGGTGTAACATCCTGGATGTAACTTTCCCAATTTGTACTCCAACTCTTGCCGTTTCCGGCGTTAAGTTATTTTATTTTCTCGGGTTCGGGTCTCTGTCTCCGTGTGTTGTTGTCGTGTCATGCATCTCATATCATGTCATCATGTGCATTGCATTTGCATACGTGTTCGTGTCATGCATTCGAGCATTTTCCCCGTTGTCCGTTTTGCATTCCGGCGCTTCGTTCTCCTCCGGTGGTCATTTCTACCTTTCTTTCATGTGTGGGGATTAAACATTTCCGGATTGGACCGAGACTTGCCAAGCGGCCTTGGTTTACTACCGGTAGACCGCCTGTCAAGTTTCGTATCATTTGGACTTCGTTTGATACTCCAACGGTTAACCGAGGGACCGAAAAGGCCTCGTGTGTGTTGCAGCCCAACACCCCTCCAATTTGGCCCAAAACCCACCTAACTCTGCTCCATTGTCTAGAGCATTCGATCACGATCACGTGGCCGAAAACCGCACCTCATTTGGACTCTCCTAGCTCCCTCTATGCCTATATATAGACCCCTTCCCCGAAATCCGGATCCTCCCTCGTCCGAAATCCTAAAATATCTCCTCCGCCGCCGGACACGTCCGGACGGACCGGACGCGTCCGCTCTGCCACCCGTAGCCACTCCGAGGGCGCCACATGTCCCGCGCCCACATCCCCGCCGCCGGCCCGGGGAGCCCGCATCCGGCCCCCGCGGGCCAATCCGCGCGCGCCGCCCGCCCGGTCGCCCCC
>NC_041380.1:546069230-546078733 GCF_002162155.2 Triticum dicoccoides | reverse complement strand
CGGCCCCGCCGTACCGCGGTCGACCCGAGCCGGCTACGCCCCGTCCGCGCCCGGCGCCGACCCCGCCGCTCTCCGGTCGGCCCTCCCACTCGCGCTGGCGAGCTCTTCTTCCTCCGGCGAGCTTCGGACCCCGCCGGTGAACAGTGTTTTCGCCAGATCAGAGATCCGGTGAACAGTAAACCCTAGGTCATTTTTTCCTTCCAAGTCCCGAAATTTCCTGATCCAAGTGCTCCTGTTCATAGCCCCGAAACTTTGCATCCGTAGCTCCAATCATGCATATAGCATATCAAAATGTTCATCTTAGAAAGTACATCATTTAATTCCATTGCATCATTTTCATTTGAGTTCATCTTGATGCCCGAAATGCTGTTAGAAGAGGCCTACTTGAGTTAATTGTCAGATCTGCTACTCCATTTAGGTTTTTGTCATTTTTATCATGATTAATGTGTGCATGATATGCCCTGATGTTCTACATATGTTTTGTTAAGGGTTTTGTCATCTTTCCAGAGGTGCAACCCATGTATTTTTATGATGACTATGGCGACTAGTGCAAGCTTGCAAAGTGAGGCACTCGGTAATTCTGTTTTCAGGGACTTAGCAATTCCACTAAGTCCTTGAGTTGTTTATCTCATATGGCCATATGTTCATGTTGTTTCCTAGTGATCCGTGCCTCTTTTGAGGATGATCACTAAGGATGTTTTGTTAATCTTGTAGCGCTCTATCCATCCATGTCTTTATTTGAAATTATGGAGCACCCTAGCTTGAGTCAATCGAGCTCTACTTTTGCTACTTTGTTAATCTGGGCAGATTGTCAACTTGTTTGCAATTTTGCCGATGATGTTGTAGTTGATCCATGCATGCTATTCTATTGTTCTTGCCATGTCTAGCTTGCATTTTGAGTGTTCTTGATATATTATCCTTATTTTTTCATGACTTGCACCGTAGTGAGTGCATCGAGCTTGTAAACATGCCTACTTGAGTTATATTTCAGCATGTGCCAGTTTTCACTAAGTCTGAAAACTGATTATGTTTTTGCGATGTTCACGTGCTTGTCAGTATATTTTCTGATCCCTTTTGGCTCAAGGTCACTAAGGGACTTTTGTTAAGCTATTTGAGTAGCTCCATGCCATGTTTTAATTTGCCATGTTCAAGTCCTGTAGCATGTAGTTTTGTTGCTCCGAAGAGTGCTACCTGATCTGAAATTCCAGACAAGTGTTAATTTCACTAAGTCTGAGATCTGTTTGCCATATGCATTTTTGCCATGCTTGTTTGAACCTGTTAATGGATGAATTGGCCGTAGCTCAGTGCTAGACTTTTGTTAAGCATCTTGAATGCATCCCTGCCATGTATTTTGGTGTCATGTTTGGGTGCTGTAGCATGTTCATTTCATTGCATTTAGATGGCTACTTGCTGTAAATCACAGACCGGTGTCATATTTGAATCGCTTGCCATTTCCAAACCGTAACTCCGATTCTGGTGTTCTTTATATCGTTTTCAAGCGATTTCATCTCATCTTTCCAGTGGCACGCTTGGATTTCCAAGTTGAGGCCATGTTCTTGCATTTCCTGTCATATCTTGCATATGCATCCCGCATCGCATCCCGCATAGCATATCATCATTGTTTCGTATTGTTTGTTCCTTGCACGTGGTTGATTGTGTCTTTGTTGCTTGTTTGTCTTGTTTGGGTAGAGCTGGGAGACGAGTTTGCTAACGAGGAGCCCATTGAGTTTGCTTTCGAGGATCCAGTCAACTCTGACAACTGTGCAGGCAAGATGATCATACCCTCGAAATCACTACTATCTTTGCTATGCTAGATTGCTCGCTCTTTTTCTATGCCAATGCTACGATGCCTACCACTTGCTTTAAAGCCTCCCAAATTTCCATGTCAAACCTCTAACCCACCTTGTCCTAGCAAACCGTTGATTGGCTATGTTACCGCTTTGCTTAGCCCCTCTTATAGCGTTGCTAGTTGCAGGTGAAGATTGGAGGCCGTTCCTTGTTGGAACATTTATTTACTTGTTGGGATATCATTATATTGCTATGTTATCTTAATGCATCTATATACTTGGTAAAGGGTGGAAGGCTCGGCCTCTCGCCTAGTGTTTTGTTCCACTCTTGCCGCCCTAGTTTCCGTCATATCGGTGTTATGTTCCCGGATTTTGCGTTCCTTACGCGGTTGGGTTATAATGGGAACCCCTTGATAGTTCGCCTTGATTAAAGCTTTTCCAGCAATGCCCAACCTTGGTCTTACCATTTGCCACCTAGCCTCTTTTTCCCTTGGGTTTCCGGAGCCCGAGGGTCATCTTATTTTAACCCCCCCCGGGCCAGTGCTCCTCTGAGTGTTGCTCCAAACTAGAGTCCTGTGCAGCGCCCCCTCGGGGAAACTCGGGGTTTGGTTTTAGTTGTATGGAGCGCTCATCTGAGTGTGCCCTGAGAAAGAGATATGTGCAGCTCCTATCGGGATTTGTCGGTGCATTCGGGCGGTGTTGCTGGTCTTGTTTTAACCTGTCGAAGTGTCTTGAAGAACCGAGATACCGAGTTTGATCGAAACGTCTTGGGAGGAGGTCTATTCCTTCGTTGACCGTGAGAGCTTGTCATGGGCTAAGTTGGGACTCCCCTGCAGGGATTTGAACTTTTGAAAGCCGTGCCCGCGGTTATGGGCAGATGGGAATTTGTTAATGTCCGGTTGTAGATAACTTGAACCTTAACTTAATTAAAATGAATCAACTGAGTGTGTTACCGTGATGGCCTCTTCTCGGCGGAGTCCGGGAAGTGGACACGGTGTTGGAGTAATGTTTGCGCAGGTTGTCCTCTAGTTTCTCGCTCGTGCTTTGCCTCCTCTTCTCGCTCTATTTTGCGAATAAGTTAGCCACCATATTTTGCTAGTCGCTTGCTGCAGCTCCACATATATTTTACCTTGCCTTACCTATAAGCTTAAATAGTCTTGATCGCGAGGGTGCGAGATTGCTGAGTCCCTGTGGCTCACAGATTACTATTACACCAGATGCAGGGCCGGATGATTCCGCTCCAGGTGACGCGTTCGAGATCAAGTGGGAGTCCGACGAAGACTCTCAACGTTACTATGTTTCCTTTCCTGATGATTAGTAGTGGTGCCCAGTTGGGGGTGATTGGGACCGTGTCGCATGTTGGGTTATCTTTTATTTTGGCGTCGTAGTCGGGCCATGAGTGTTTGGATGATGTAATGTTATTTATGTACTTGGTTGACGTGGCGAGTGTAAGCCAACTATGTTATCTCCCCTTTATTATTTATATTACACGAGATGTTGTGAAGATTGCCTAACTTGCGACATATGCCTTCAATGCGATTATGCCTCTAAGTCGTGCCTCGACACGTGGGAGATATAGTCGCATCGAGGGTGTTATAAGTTGGTAATCAGAGCCTTCCCTGACCTTAGGAGCCCCATTGCTTGATCGTTTTTAGCGGCCGGTTGTGTCTAGAAAAATGTTTAGAGTCATTTAGGAATTATATATCGGAGAGTTTAGGAATTCTTTTTACTTCCCAGTCTCCTCATCGCGCTGGTAAGACATCCTGACGTAGAGTTTTGACTCTTCTCTTCTCAAATTTCACAATTTTTTTTAGGATCACGCGGGTATCTTGGAATCGTTCTGATGGTTTTATGATGAGAACATTGTCTTGGTGCCTCCTGTGAGGGGTTTTGTGGAAGTGTCCCGGGGAGTTGAGCTCTAAGGTGTTGTCATCATAATTTTATCGTTGTAGTTCTGGAATACGTGAGTTTAGTACGCCGACATCGAAAATCTCTTTTATGCAGTTTGTTGGTGAGATAACCTCGAAGCCACCCAGTACTGGGGCGGGAGTTCGGGAGTATCACCATAACTTGTATAACGGATGCTTTTCGAAGGTTGAGGTAGATGGTTTCCAAAGGTTTCTTGGTTATGTGTTGAAGGATGGATACAGCTGGATGTAGGACTTGCTAGATTTGGGTGAGATATTATGCTTCCCCTGTATCCCCAACACCTGATTGCATAACCGGAAAGGTTCGGGAGTTTCATAGGTGGGAATTCTTGTAGCTCTAGTTTCTTCTTCCACGGATATTGGTTTGAGATTGGGATTTCTTACCAATTATTCGTTCTTGATCCATACCTTGTTGATTTATTTCTCTACCTTAATTCTACGTGGCTTCTCAATTTATGGATATGTGACCATTTCAAGAGGAATGCATTCGTTCATTTTGTTCGGATGTGAAGACTATATGTTGCAATTTTCATTCCGTTGGATTCAGCTTCAATATTTTTCTGTCAATGTGCTAATGGTGGTCAACCTCTCCAGGATGGCTCCTCCAACGCGCACAACTCCGAATCCTAATCCGCCACCACCTCCACCTCCTCCGGAGGCATGGCAAGCTGTGATGGCCGCAACCAATGCAAACACACAGTTGATCATGCAAATTCTTCAAGAGCGCAATCAAGGCAACCAAGGGAACCAAGGCAACAATCAGAATCACTTTGCTACATTCAACCAGTTCTTTGCTAATGGGCCAAAGACTTTCAGCAATTGTGTTGAGGCAACCGATGCTGACGGTTGGCTTGTGGATCTGTGCAAGCATTTCGAGTGCAGTAACGTCGGGCCTCAGGACTTTGTTAAGTTCGCTTCCTTCCAACTCAAAGATCAAGCTGCAGAATGGTTCCAGCAGTACAAGGGTTCCAGAGGTGGACGTGTTATCACTTGGGATGATTTCCGTCGAGATTTCCGAGCTCATCATATTCCCCAGAGCGTGGTTGAAAGCAAGCGTGAGGAATTCCGCAATCTGAAGCAAGGCTCTTTGTCTGTCTATGACTACAACAAGTTGTTCCAGAAGCTCACCCGCTTTGCCAAGCAGGACATCCCTGATGAGAAGAGCATGATATATCAGTTCAGGGGTGGCCTCAGAGAAGAAATCCAGCTCGCTCTTGTCCTCTTTGAGCCTTTGAGATACGATGAGTTCTACAACATGGCATTGAAGCAAGAGGCTGCTCAGTTGAGGTGTGATGCTTCCAAGAAGCGAGTCAGAGATGTTACTCCTTCTTCCTCTACTCAAGTGGCCAAGCAGCAGAAGTATTGGCTTCCTCCTCCTCCGTTCCGTCAGCCGTATCAGCAGAAGAGCAAAGGTGGCAGTGGATCTTCCCACCCACCCAACCCTGGCTTTCAGAACAAGACTTCGTCTCAAGCTCCAAGATCGAGTGCTCCATATCACCGTCCGCTTTCAGAGGTCACGTGCAACAAGTGCCAACAGAAGGGTCACTATGCCAACAAGTGTTTCAACCAGAGGTGTCTTCCTCCTCCTCCTCCTGTCAGATCGGCAAGTATAGCTGTGGTCAAGCATAACCCCAAGCACGCCAAGGTCAACTTAATGAATGCAACTCAGGCAGAGGACTCGTCAGATGTGATCATGGGTAACCTTCCTGTTAATGATATTCCTGCAAAATTTCTTTTTGACACTGGTGCATCGCATTGTTTCATTTCCAAACCTTTTGCATCAAAGTATGAGTGCGATTATTAGTATCTGCAAAGTTCCTTGCAAATTGTGTCACCGGGCAAGCAGATGATAGCTAACACCTGCGTCCCGGAGGTTACTATCACATTGGGCGATTACAAGTTCCTTTCTTCCCCAATTGTTCTTGGTAACTCGGATATTGATCTTATTCTTGGAATGGATTGGCTTTCTAAGCACAAGGCACATCTTGATGTTACCAGGCAGATTCAATTGACTCATTCGTCTGAGGATGTAATTGTCTTTGCCGCTCGTGATAATACTATCCGTCTGTTTCTCTCAATGAGAAGGGTGAATTGGATGCCATCTCGCAAATTCCAGTCGTTTGCGAATATCAAGACGTCTTTTCAGAAGAGCTTCCAGGAATGCCTCCGCACCGGCTAGTTGAATTCGTTATTGATCTTGAGCCTGGCACGAAACCTGTGTGCAAGCGTCCTTACAAGCTCGGACCGGAAGAGTTGAAGGAGCTGAAGAAGCAACTCGATATTCAAGAGAAAATGGGTCTCATCCGGCCTAGTTCTTCTCCGTGGGGTTGTGGTGTTCTTTTTGTGAAGAAGAAGGATGGAATGGACCGACTTTGTGTTGATTACCGTCCAGTGAACAAGAAGACCATCAAGAACAAATACCCACTTCCCAACATCAATGAGCTGTTCTAACAACTCAAAGGTGCCCAAGTATTCTCCAAGCTTGATCTGCGTATGGGTTATCATCAGATTCGAATCCGTGAGCAAGATATTCCCAAGATGGCTTTCAGGACAAGCTTTGGTTCATATGAATACACAGTCATGTCTTTTGGCCTCGCCAACGCTCCTCCGACTTTCTCTCGCATGATGAACTTCATCTTCAATGCCTACACCAATGACTTCGTTTTGGTCTATCTCGACGACATTCTGGTTTTCTCCAAGAACAAGGAAGATCATGCCAAGCACTTGCGTTTGGTACTCGATAAGTTGAGGGAACATCAGTTCTACGCCAAGTTCTCCAAGTGTGAATTTTGGCTCGATGAGGTTCTTTATCTTGGTCATATCATCTCTGCCAAGGGCATTGCCGTGAATCCTGAGAAGGTGTCTGCAATTGTGAATTGGGAACCTCCTCAGAACGTGAAGCAACTCCGTAGCTTCCTCGGTCTCGCAAGCTATTGCCGAAGATTCGTTGAAAACTTTTCTAAGATCGCGAAGCCTCTCTCTAATCTTCTTCAGAAGCACGTCAAGTACGTTTGGTCTCCGGAGTGTGATATTGCTTTCAATACTTTGAAAGAGAAATTGATCACTGCTCCAGTTCTCACTCCGCCTGATGAATCCAAGCCGTACGAGATCTTTTGTGATGCCTCTCTCTAAGGTCTTGGCGCAGTTTTGATGCAAGAGAAGAAAGTTGTTGCTTATACATCTCGCCAATTGAAGCCTAATGATAAGAACTACCCCACTCATGATCTCGAGTTGGCGGCAGTTGTGCATGCTCTTTTGACTTGGAGACATCTTCTATTGGGAAGAAAAGTGGACATTTTCACTGATCACAAGAGTCTCAAGTACATCTTCACTCAGCCTAATCTCAACCTCAGGCAAACTCGATGGGTCAAAATGATTCAAGAGTATAATCCGAGTATCGAGTATACTCCAGGCAAGGCCAATGTGATTGCTGACGCATTGAGTAGGAAGGCTTATTGCAACAGTCTGATTCTCAAGCCTTATCAACCCGAGCTTTGTGAAGCGTTCCGCAAACTTAATCTTCAAGTTGTTCCTCAAGGTTTCCTCGCCAACCTTAAAGTCTCTCCTACCTTGGAAGATCAGATTCGCCAAGCTCAGCTTCTTGATGCTATGGTGAGAAAGGTGAAGATTGGGATTGCCAAGAGTCAACCCAAGTACAAGTGCTACTGCCTTGATAACAAGGACACTCTCTTCTTCGAGGATCGTATTGTTGTACCCAAAGGTGACCTCCGTAAAGTGATCTTGAACGAGGCTCACAATTCTCTCCTCTCCATCCACCCTGGGAGCACGAAGATGTATCAGGACCTTAAGCAAGCTTATTGGTGGACTCGAATGAAACGCGAGATTGCTCAATTCGTGAATGAATGTGATGTCTGTAGAAGAGTGAAGGTAGAACACCAAAGGCCAGCTGGTCTCCTCCAACCTCTTGCCATTCCAGAATGGAAGTTTGACCACATTGAAATGGACTTCGTGACTGGGTTTCCAAAGTCCAAGCGTGGCAACGATGTCATATTCGTTGTCATCGACAAACTCACTAAAGTGGCTCACTTTCTGCCTATCAAAGAGTCTATCACCACAGCTCAATTGGCGGAACACTATACCTCTCGTATTGTCTCTCTGCACGGTATTCCTCAAGTGATCTCTTCATACCGTGGCAGCATCTTTACCTCAAAGTTTTGGGATTCTTTCCAGAAGGCCATGGGCACGAACATCCGCTTCAGCACAGCTTTCCACCCTCAAACCAGCGGTCAAGTCGAGCGTGTCAACCAGATTCTTGAAGATATGCTCAGGGCTTGTGTGATCTCCTTCGGCATGAAGTGGGAGGATTGTCTTCCTTATGCTGAATTCTCCTACAACAACAGTTTTCAAGCAAGTTCAGGCAAGTCCCCATTTGAAATTCTGTATGGCAGGAAGTGCCGTACCCCTCTCAGCTGGTCTGAAACCGGTGAACGTCAGCTGCTGGGTAATGACTTAATCACAGAGGCAGAAGAAATGTGCAAAGTCATTCGTGATAACCTCAAAGCAGCCCAATCCCGCCAGAAGAGCTACTATGATAGTAAGCACCGTGATTTGGCTTTCGAGATCGGAGATCATGTTTACCTCCGCGTCTCTCCTATGAAAGGTACTCGTCGCTTCGGTATCAAAGGGAAGCTTGCCCCTAGATACGTGGGACCTTTCAAGATTGTCAGCAAGAGAGGCGACCTCGCCTATCAACTCGAGCTTCCTTCAAACTTTGCAAATGTTCATGATGTGTTCCATGTCTCTCAGCTCCGAAAGTGCTTCAAGACTCCTGACCACACTGTCAACTTCGAGGACATTGAGCTCCAAGAAGATCTCTCCTATCGTGAGCACCCAGTTGCTATTCTTGAAGAGACTGAACGCAAGACTCGCAATAAGTCAATCAAATTTCTTAAAGTCAAGTGGTAACACCATTCCGACCATGAAGCTACCTGGGAACGCGAGGATCACCTCCGTTCTGAGTACCCTGCGTTCTTTCAGTCCTAGATCTCGGGACGAGATCCTTTCGTAGTGGTGGAGTGTTGTAACACCCCGGATGTAACTTTCCCAATTTGTACTCCAACTCTTGCCGTTTCCGGCATTAAATTATTTTATTTTCTCGGGTTCGGGTCTCTGTCTCCGTGTGTTGTTGTCGTGTCATGCATCTCATATCATGTCATCATGTGCATTGCATTTGCATACGTGTTCGTCTCATGCATTCGAGCATTTTCCCCGTTGTCCGTTTTGCATTCCGGTGCTTCGTTCTCCTCCGGTGGTCATTTCTACCTTTCTTTCATGTGTGGGGATTAGACATTTCCGGATTGGACCGAGACTTGCCAAGCGGCCTTGGTTTACTACCGGTAGACCGCCTGTCAAGTTTCGTATCATTTGGACTTCGTTTGATACTCCAACGGTTAACCGAGGGACCGAATAGGCCTCGTGTGTATTGCAGCCCAACACCCCTCCAATTTAGCCCAAAACCCACCTAACTCTGCTCCATCGTCTAGAGCGTTCAATCACGATTGCGTGGCCGAAAACCGCACCTCATTTGGACTCTCCTAGCTCCCTCTATGCCTATATATAGACCCCTTCCCCGAAATCCGGATCCCCCCTCGTCCGAAATCCTAAAATATCTCCGCCACCGCCGCCGGACACGTCCGGACGGACCGGACACGTCCGCTCCGCCGCCCGCAGCTACTCCGAGGGCGCCACGTGTCCCGCGCCCACATCCCCGCCGCCGGCCCGGGGAGCCTGCATCCGGCCCCCGCGGGCCCATCCGCGCGCGCCGCCC
>NC_041380.1:546031677-546068826 GCF_002162155.2 Triticum dicoccoides | reverse complement strand
GCGGTCGACCCGAGCTGGCGCCGCCCCATCCGCGCCCGGCGCCGACCCTGCCGCCCTCCGGCCGGCCCTCCCACTCGCGCCGGCGAGCTCTCCTTCCTCCGGCGAGCTTCGGACCCCGCCGGTGAACAGTGTTTTCGACAGATCTGAGATCCGGTGGACAGTAAACCCTAGGTCATTTTTTTCTTCCAAGTCCCAAAATTTCCTGATCCAAGTGCTCCTGTTCATAGCCCCGTAACTTTGCATCCGTAGCTCCGATTCATGCATATAGCATATCAAAATGTTCATCTCAGAAAGTACATCATTTAATTCCATTGCATCATTTTCATTTGAGTTCATCTTGATACCCGCAATGCTGTTAGAAGAGGGCTACTTGAGTTAATTGTCAGATCTGCTACTCCATTTAGGTTTTTGTCATTTTTGCCATGATTAATGTGTGCATGATATGCCCTGATGTTCTACATATGTTTTGTTAAGGGTTTTGTCATCTTTCCAGAGGTGCAACCCATGTATTTTTATGATGAGTATGGTGACTAGTGCAAGCTTGCAAAGTGAGGAACTCGGTAATTCTGTTTTCAGGGACTTAGCAATTCCACTAAGTCCTTGAGCTGTTTATCTCATATGGCCATATGTTCATGTTGTTTCCTAGTGATCTGTGCCTCTTTTGAGGATGATCAGTAAGGATGTTTTGTTAATCTTGTAGTGCTCTATCCATCCATGTCTTTATTTGCAATTATGGAGCACCCTAGATTGAGTCAATCGAGCTCTACTTTTGCTACTTTGTGAATCTCGGCAGATTGTCAACTTGTTTGCAATTTTGCCGATGATGTTGTAGTTGATCCGTGCATGCTATGCTATTGTTCTTGCCATGTCTAGCTTGAATTTTGAGTGTTCTTGATAGATGTATGCTTATC
Source organism: Triticum dicoccoides (assembly GCF_002162155.2). NCBI lineage: Eukaryota > Viridiplantae > Streptophyta > Magnoliopsida > Poales > Poaceae > Triticum > Triticum dicoccoides. Next base: position 546,067,915 of record NC_041380.1, on the reverse strand, counting down.
TTTTAATGACTTGCACCGTAGTGAGTGCATCGAGCTCGTAAACTTGCCTACTTGAGTTATATTTCAGCATGTGCCAGTTTTCACTAAGTCTGAAAACTGATTATGTTTTTGCGATGTTCACATGCTTGTCAGTATATTTTCTAATCCCTTTTGGCTCAAGGTCATTAAGGGACTTTTGTTAAGCTATTTGAGTAGGTCCATGCCATGTTTTACTTTTCCATGTTCAGGTCCTGTAGCATGTAGTTTTGTTGCTCCGAAGAGTGCTACCTGATCTGGAATTCCAGACAAGTGTTAATTTCACCAAGTCTGAGATCTGTTTGCCATATGCATTTTTGCCATGCTTGTTTGAACCTGTTAATGGATGAATTGGCCGTAGCGCAGTGCTAGACTTTTGTTAAGCATCTTGAATGCATCCCTGCCATGTATTTTGTTGTCATGTTTGGGTGCTGTAGCATGTTCATTTCGTTGCATTTAGATGGCTACTTGCTGTAAATCACAGACCGGTGTCATATTTGAATCGCTTGCCATTTCCAAACCGTAACTCCGATTCCGGTGTTCTTTATATCGTTTTCAAGCAATTTCATCTCATCTTTCCAGTGGCATGCTTGGATTTCCATGTTGAGGCCAGGTTCTTGCATTTCCTGTCATATCTTGCATATGCATCCCGCATCGCATCCCGCATAGCATATCATCATTGCTTCGTATTGTTTGTTCCGTGCACGTGGTTGATTGTGTCTTTGTTGCTTGGTTGTCTTGTTTGGGTAGAGCCGGGAGACGAGTTCGCTAATGAGGAGCCCGTTGAGTTTGCTTTCGAGCATCCAGTCAACTCTGACAACTGTGCAGGCAAGATGATCATACCCTCGAAATCACTACTATCTTTGCTATGCTAGATTGCTCGCTCTTTTGCTATGCCAATGCTACGATGCCTACCACTTGCTTTCAAGCCTGCCAAATTGCCATGTCAAACCTCTAACCCACCTTGTCCTAGCAAACCGTTGATTGGCTATGTTACCGCTTTGCTCAGCCCCTCTTATAGCGTTGCTAGTTGCAGGTGAAAATTGGAGGTCGTTCCTTGTTGGAACATTTATTTACTTGTTGGGATATCATTATATTGCTATGTTATCTTAATGCATCTATATACTTGGTAAAGGGTGGAAGGCTCGGCCTCTCGCCTAGTGTTTTGTTCCACTCTTGCCGCCCTAGTTTCCGTCATATCGGTGTTATGTTCCCGGATTTTGCGTTCCTTACGCGGTTGGGTTATAATGGGAACCCCTTGATAGTTCGCCTTGATTAAAGCTTTTCCAGCAATGCCCAACCTTGGTCTTACCATTTGCCACCTAGCCTCTTTTTCCCTTGGGTTTCCGGAGCCCGAGGGTCATCTTATTTTAACCCCCCCCCCCCTGGGCCAGTGCTCCTCTGAGTGTTGGTCCAAACTAGAGTCCTGTGCAGCGCCCCCTCTGGGAAACTCGGGGTTTGGTTTTAGTTGTATGGAGCGCTCATCTGAGTGTGCCCTGAGAAAGAGATATGTGCAGCTCCTATCGGGATTTATCGGCACATTCGGGCGGTGTTGCTGGTCTTGTTTTAACCTGTCGAAGTGTCTTGAAGAACCGAGATACCGAGTCTGATCGGAACGTCTTGGGAGGAGGTATGTTCCTTCGTTGACCGTGAGAGCTTGTCATGGGCTAAGTTGGGACTCCCCTGCAGGGATTTGAACTTTCGAAAGCCGTGCCCGCGGTTATGGGCAGATGGGAATTTGTTAATGTCCGGTTGTAGATAACTTGAACCTTAACTTAATTAAAATGAATCAACTAAGTGTGTTACCGTGATGGCCTCTTCTCGGCGGAGTCCGGGAAGCGGACACGGTGTTGGACTAATGTTTGCGCAGGTTGTCCTCTAGTTTCTCGCTCGTGCTTTGCCTCCTCTTCTCGCTCTATTTTGCGAATAAGTTAGCCACCATATTTTGCTAGTCGCTTGCTGCAGCTCCACATATATTTTACCTTGCCTTACCTATAAGCTTAAATAGTCTTGATCACGAGGGTGCGAGATTGCTGAGTCCCTGTGGCTCACAGATTACTATTACACAGATGCAGGGCCTGATGATTCCGCTCCAGGTGACGCGTTCGAGCTCAAGTGGGAGTTCGACGAAGACTCTCAATGTTACTATGTTTCCTTTCCTGATGATCAGTAGTGGTGCCCAGTTGGGGGTGATTGGGACCGTGTCGCATGTTGGGTTATTTTTATTTTGGCGCCGTAGTCGGGCCATGTGTGTTTGGATGATGTAATGTTATTTATGTACTTGGTTGACGTGGCGAGTGTAAGCCAACTATGTTATCTCCCCTTTATTATTTATATTACATGGAATGTTGTGAAGATTGCCTAACTTGCGACATATGCCTTCAATGCGATTATGCCTCTAAGTCATGCCTCTACACGTGGGAGATATAGTCGCATCGAGGGTGTTATAGAGGGTGAGTGCATCCTCTTAGCAACTCGCATAGATCGTGGGTTCTCGCTGCCTCCCCACCCTTTCTTCCGGGGTTTTTTGAACTTCTTTGGGGCTCAGCTCCACCATTTTACTCGAAATACCATAGTCTATCTGGCCGCTTTCGTGTCTATGTGCGAAAACTTCTTGGGCTGTCGACCGCACTAGGGGCTCTTCAAACATATCTTCACTTGCCGTTCCCAATCGGTCAAAAAGACCAAGTCAAGTGACGAGAGGACTCGGGTGATCCAGATGTGCGGTGGTCTGGGGATCTAGATGAGGAGCAAAAGTTGTCGGATTTCGGGTTCCGACAGACCCTTGAGGTTCGAACACTGGGGTGCACACGGAGATTTCGCCTCCTACCTTCCTGCGCCCCTCCGCCACGCTAGGATCAAAGCTATGAAAAGAACAACACAAGGGACACAAGGTTTATACTGGTTCGGGCCACCGTTGTGGTGTAATACCCTACTCCAGTGTGTGGTGTGGTGGATTGCCTCTTGGGCTGATGATGATGGATAGTACAAGGAAGAACAGCCTCGCGAGGGTCTGTTCTTGGCTGGGGCGATGAACTGCCGGGGGGAGTTCAGCCACCTTTCTCTATCTCTCTCTCTCTCTGCTTACCACCTCTCTACTTGTCGAGCCCTTGAAGGAGACTGAGCCGAACCCCTTGCTACGCGGGTGGCCGGTCCTATTTATAGTGGCCCTGGTCCTCTCCCCAAATATTGAGCGGGAAGGGAGCCAACAATGGCGGGCTAATTTGAAGGGGGACAGCAAGTATCAACTATCCTGACAAAAGTAGTCTTCGCCTGCGCAAATCTCTGGTGATGACGCCGTCTTGGACTCCACGGTGACCTCCTTCTCATAGTCCTCCTGGTCTTGGTCTCGTTGCACCGAAACGGCAACCTTTGCCCGATGCCTCGGTACTCCGCGGCTGCGCTTGCCCCCTTTGCACCAAAGAGGAAAGGAGGACGCTGCGTGGGCTGGCACCCACCTGGCGCCCTGAGTCATCATGGCTTGCGTCACGGGCACCTCGCGAGGTACCCCGCCTTGATCTCTCCGCCTCCTTGTGAGCCAGCCTGACGAGGCCGTGCCTGAGGAAGCTCCGTGTCGTCCGCCTCGTGAGGCTTGGCTTCTCGCAAGGGTCTTGAGTTTGTGTTGGTGAAGATGGGCCGTGCTGGGCCCCCCTTTGAGCTACGCCGCAGGCGGCAGGCAGGCAAGTCTGGGGACCCTCGTTCCCAGAACGCCGACAGTAGCCCCCGGGCCCAAGGCGCGCCCGGACTTGGCTGTGTAGGGAGGCGGAAGGGCAAGAGCGAAGCACCGCGGGCCCTAACAGCCTGCGGCCTTGGGCGCCGCGTGGCGGTTGATTGGACGTGGCGTCTCCACTTCCCCATGACGCCTCGGCAACTGCACGGATTGGACAAGTCCCTGCATGCAAAGCGGGTCATAATTACCTGCGATCGTGGGGGCCGTTGGTTGGCCATCACCAGCCATAAGTATGGACCGGCGCGCGCCCTTCCAGTTCATCCCCCCTTGCTTCTCCTTTTTCTTCATGGCCCCGTCGAGGAGCTTCTCAGCCGCCGAGAAGGGGAAGGCTTGCCAGGTTGAGCCCGCCTCTCCCCCACCCAAGCGCGGCCGAGGGCGCCCTCGCAAGCATCCTGTGGCCATGACGGTGGCTCCCCGCGGCCGTGGGGGCGATCTTCAGCACGACGACGGGCGGATTGCTGCAGCTGGGGGGCGCGCTCCGGATGCGCGTCCCCCCAGGCCGCGTGTTCGTGCTGCTGAAGTGCTACCGGAGTTCATCGTGTGGTCGGCGGAGCCAGCTAGCACCCGGCTTCCACTTCCTCGCTTCCTCCTCGGCGAGCTCCCGGCCGGCGCCCCGGGCGGCCTCTGGCTCTAGGCCGACGGCTGCTGCAGCCGGGCCTCATGGGTCTCTCTGGATGTCTCCGCGGCCGGGAGCCTGTCCCTGGCCCGCGGTTGGCAGACGTTTGCCCGCGCGCGTGGCCTGAGCCGTCGGTGCACCCTACACTTCAAGTTCGACGGCGACGCCACTCTCTACGTGAGGGTGTTTGGGGAAGATGGTCGCCGCGCAGGGTGTTGCCCCGAGGGTGAAGACCGCGGCTGGGAACCCAGCTCCGGTGATGATGGAAAGAGCAGCGCTCGCACGGCTGGCGGCATTCGGGGTCCCCCAAGCTTCTCCGGTTCTTCGTCAGGCGGCGACTCCTCTAGCGGTGGCCGCGATCAGCCTCCACGTCATCGTATCTGCTTGGGGGGTGGCAATGTGTCCGCCCGCCGCCGCGCCCTGGTGAAGCGCGAGAGGGAGTCCGCCTGAGCTCTGGAGGCAGCTCGGGCCTTCCCTGCGGGCCGGTGTGAGGCGAGCCGCGCCAGATTTGTTCTTCCTTTTCCCTTTTTCCTGCGTAACAAAGACAATAGTGTGGAGCCCCGTGGGGGCGTGTTTGGGTTATTGCTTGTTAATCATCGTTTTGCTTTTGTTACCGTACCTTCCGGCTATGTGCCCGAGTGTGGATAGTTCCCGGCCCCGACCATGGGGGGATGACCGACCCAGGCCCTTTGTCTGTGTCGCGGTGCCCGTGGGGCACGGACTGGAGGGGTGCTCCTGTAAGGGGCCCAGGTCGCGAACTCTTTGAGTGACTAGGATAGGAACACTCACGAGGGCGCTCGGCTCTCCCCCTCGCGAGGCCTTGCACAAGAAAAACCGAGGCAGGAGAGCGAAAAGCCGAAGAACTGCAAGCCAAAGACGGCAACAACTTCAATAAAACTCCAAACGAAGAGGAACAAGCTAACTGTGGAAAGCAAATGAAAAGCCGCGTCCAGCACCTAGTCTAGTCTTCGACGTCTTCTCACCAGCGCGGAGCTAAGTGCTGCCACTGGGCGTGGGAGGGAGCCCCAGGGCCTGAGGCCGGCGCTCCTGAGACTCCGGGGCGTGTACAGCCCCAACTCATTATTACATGAGAGTGTCATGGGCGGCGAGCTTCACAGGCGTTGGCCTTCTTCACAGGCTCCGGGCCTTTTCCAAAACGCGATAGCTTCACAGGCACTCGCCTTGCTTCACAGGCTCCGGGCCTTTTCCAAAACGCGATAGCTTCACAGGCACTCGCCTTGCTTCACAGGCTCCGGGCCTTTTCCAAAACGCGATAGCTTCACAGGCACTCGCCTTGCTTCACAGGCTCCGGGCCTTTTCCAAAATGTGATAGCTTCACAGGCACTCGCCTTGCTTCACAGGCTCCGGGCCTTTTCCAAAACGCGATAGCTTCACAGGCACTCGCCTTGCTTCATAGCCTCCGGGCCTTTTCAGGGGTAGAACCTCCGGAGGTGCTGGATGTTCCATGCATTCTGGACCGGCACTCCCTCTTGAGTCTCCAAGCGTGCGGAGCCGGGCCTGGAAACATGAACGACCTTGAACGGGCCCTCCCACATGGGAAAGAGCTTGTGCAATCCCTCCCTGGAGAGAACCCGCCTGAGCACGAGGTCTCCTACCTCAAGAGTCCTGGGGCGGATGTTGCGGCAGTGATATCGCCGCAGTGCTTGTTGGTACCTCGCCGCTCGCAGCGCGGCTTCCCGCGATGCTCCTCCCCCAGCACAAGGTCCGTCCCCCGCATGGCGTCCTATTGCGCCTCGTCGAACGCCAGGACCCGCGCGGAGCGACGTCTGACCTCGTGAGGGAGGACTGCTTCTGCTCCGTAGACCAGGAAGAACGGGGTCTCTCCAGTCGGCTTGGTCGCGGTGGTGCGGATGGACCACATCACGGACTGCAGCTCGTCGTACCAACCTCTGCCGCAAGCCTCCAGCTTCTTCTTGAACGTCCTGGTCTTGAGGCCCCTCAGGACCTCCGCGTTGGCTCGCTCGGTCTGGCCGTTGCTTCGGGGGTGCGCCACTGAAGCGTAGCATATCTGCGTTCCAAGGTTAGCACAGTATGTTTTGAAGAGGTTACTGGTGAACTGCGAACCGTTGTCCATGATGATGCGATTCGGCACCCCGAACCGGCTCACGATGCCCTTGATGAACTTGACTGCGGAACCCGCGGGAATGGTGCGGACAGCCTCCACTTCAGCCCACTTGGTGAACTTGTCCACGGCAACGTAAAGGTAGCGGTAGCCCCCTGGCGCCCGAGGAAACAGACCCAAGATGTCGAGCCCCCAGACTGCGAATGGCCACGAAAGGGGGATAGTCTGCAAGCCCCCTGCCGGCTGATGGATCTGCTTGGCATGGAACTGGCAGGCCTCACAAGCCTTCACTAGTTCAACGGCGTCATTGAGCGCGGTGGGCCAGTAAAACCCACTGCGGAACGCCTTGCCAACGTGGGTCCGTGATGACGAATGATGTCTGCAGTCTCCGCCGTGTATATCTTCCAGTAGTTCCTTCCCTTGCTCCCTGGAGATGCAGCGCAGGGATACGTCGTTTGGTCGCTTCCGGTAGAGCTCTCCATCTTTGATGCAGTATGCCGTGGCCTGGCGCGCCACTCGCTCTGCTTCCTCCTCCTTCTCCGGCAGGGTCCCTTGCGTTAGGTAGCTCCGGAGCTCCATGATCCAACATCCCTCCTAAGGTTCCATCGTCAGGAGACGGCGTGCTCCCGAGGCCGGGCCACAAGCCGGAGCTCCTGAGGCAGGTGGCTGAGGGAGCTCCTCCCTGGGCTGAGCCGTGTTTGATGATGACGGTAAGGCTGAAGGTTTGAAGAGCCGCTCCTCGAAGATGCCAGGCTCCTGAGGTAACCTCCTGGACGCGCGTTTGGCGATGTCATCAGCTTCCTGATTGGTGCCATGGGGCACATGCTGCAACTCCAACCCCCAGAACTGCTTCTCCATCCTGCGGACCTCTGCAAGGTAGGCCTCCATGTGCTCATCCTTCGGCTCGTACACCTTGTTGGAGAAATTGACAAGGAGCTGCGAATCGCCCTTGATGGTTGTTGACACACGAACACGTCACGTGTACCCTCGACGCCAGGGGTGATGCACCGCAGCTCACGTCGAAGGAGACCCGACCGACAGCGCGATACGCAAGACAGTCGACGGGCGCTTTTGCAGACCCGAAAACCCCACACCCCCGGGAGGGACCCCGTCAGGATGTGCAGCGGCTATGGGCTGCCCTAGGTCGATTCACTCGCCCCTAGAGCCTCGGGATTCGCAGCTCTCAAACACGAAGAACAGCGAAGAACGAGATAGAAAAACGATGGAGAGATAAAACGTAGATGAAAAAGTAGTATATTGATTTGTTCGATTGTGTGTTGTTCAATCGGCCGTCACCCCCAACATATATAAGAGGCGGCTGGACTTCCCGTACAAGTAAAGGATTCATCTAGGCTTTTCTTACAAGAAAAATTACATCATTTCACGTCCTAGAGTCCTAATTCTATTCCAACTCGGATTCAGTCTGAATCTGGCCCAAACTCTGTCTTCCTTCTTGCGCGGGCCGCCGGGCTTGCATATGATCTCCGATCGAGACGGCCCAAATATCAAACTTGTGCGCCTTGACGATACGAACAACTCTCATGTTGATCATTTTTTCAAATAAGGCCATCTTGAATACTTTTCGAGGTCATCTTTATCTTCCAGTCGGACTCGGTTTTGCAGTAGACTGGATTATCCGAGTCTCGTAGTGAATTTGTAGGCTATATATTATCTCTGATGATGATGACTCCAAAATCAAAATTTACTGTCTTGATGATACGCACAACTTCTGTATTGAACACTTCTTCATCCAAGGTCATTTTGATAAACTTTCGAGCACATGTTCAATTTCACTCAGACTTGAGCTCATCCACTCGGATATTAGATATTTTCACTCGGATCGTCCGATTGGACTTTTTCACTCAGAAGACAATCTTTCACTCGGATGACTATATTTCCACTCGGAAGGCACTATCTTATTCACTCGGATGACTATATTTCCACTCGGAAGGCACTATCTTATTCAATCGGCAAGTTTTCGTCCCGATGGTAATCTTTTCACTCGGAATATTTTCACCTGGACGACAATTTCACTCGGATGATCATATTTTCACTCGGATGACTACATTTCCACTTGGATAATAATAAGTTCATCCGATCAGCAAACTTTCATTCGACCGTAAACTTTCACTCGACCGTAAACTTTCACTCGACCGTAAACTCTCACTCGGATGGTAAATTTTTCACTCGGATTTCCGACAGAAAACATAGCCCGATCTTGATTTGTCTCTCCAGGCCTCATATGACCTCGGATTGAGATAAATTATATATGAAAATCGATCGGCTCGACGAGACGAAACTTTTCCATGTTGAAGGTTTTTCGATTCAAGGCCGTATTGATGGCCGAATTACTCGCGCAACCTATCAGACAAGTGTCTGGCACCTCGCGCCATATTTCCGTTGAGGTTCAGTCTGCGGTATATTGCCTCTAACTTTTGCATATGAACTTGGATTGAGATGATTTATATATCAAAATCGATTGCCTCGACGAGACAAAGAAAATTCCTTAAGAGTGCTCTTTCATCCGAGGTCATATTAAAGATGTGATTGGCCAAAAACCACTTGGAACATTGAACTATGCCACTCGAAGTATAGTTTCGATCCGTAAGATAAAGTCGAATGAATATAACCGAAACATCAAAGTGGTTCCACTCGGTGACGTGAATATTTTATGCTGAAAACGCATTCATTCGAGACCATCTTCATTGCAATCTGTATCTTGCCAAAATCAGGTGTCAACAACGGTGAGGCGTTTCACCCCCAGGGCAGCTGCGGCCTTCATGCCCGCTATTAAACATTCATACTCCGCTATGTTGTTGGAGACCTTTTCGCCTTGCTGGAAACAATGCTGCACGGCGTAATAGAGCTTGTCCTGGGTGGGCAATATAAGCACTGCCCCAGCCCCTGCGCCGTGTCTGGAGAACGCCCCATCGAAGTACATCACCCATGAAGGAAATATGCCCTAGAGGCAATAATAAAGTTATTATTTATTTCCTTATTTCATGATAAATGTTTATTATTCATGCTAGAATTGTATTAACCGAAAACATAATACATGTGTGAATTCATAGACAAACAGAGTGTCACTAGTATGCCTCTTCTAGACTAGCTCGTTAATCAAAGATGGTTATGTTTCCTAACCATAGACAAAGAGTTGTTATTTGATTAACGGGATCACATCATTAGGAGAATGATGTGATTGACATGACTCATTCCATTAGCTTAGCACCCGATCATTTAGTATGTTGCTATTGCTTTCTTCGTGACTTATACATGTTCCTATGGCTATGAGATTATGCAACTCCCGTTTGCCGGAGGAACACTTTGCGTGCTAGCAAACGTCACAACATAACTGGGTGATTATAAAGGAGCTCTACAGGTGTCTCCAAAGGTACATGTTGGGTTGGCGTATTTCAAGATTAGGATTTGTCACTCCGATTGTCGGAGAGGTATCTCTGGGCCCTCTCGGTAATGCACATCACATAAGCCTTGCAAGCATTACAACTAATGAGTTAGTTGCAAGATGATGTATTACGAAACGAGTAAAGAGACTTGCCGGTAATGAGATTGAACTAGGTATTGAGATACCGATGATCGAATCTCGGGCAAGTAACATACGATGACAAAGGAACAACGTATGTTGTTATGCGGTCTGACCGATAAAGATCTTCATAGAATATGTGGGAGCTAATATGAGCATCCTTGTTCCGCTATTGGTTATTGACCGGAGACGTATCTCGGTCATGTCTACATTGTTCTCGAACCCGTAGGGTCCGCACGCTTAAGGTTTTGATGAGAGTTATATTATGAGTTTATGCATTTTCATGTACCGAAGTTTGTTCGGAGTCCCGGATGTGATCACGAACATGACGAGGAGTCTCGAAATGGTCGAGACATAAAGATTGATATATTGGAAGCCTATGTTTGGATATCGGAAGTGTTTCGGGTGAAATCGGGATTTTACCGGAGTACCGGGAGGTTACCGGAACCCCCCGGGAGGTATATGGGCCTTAGTGGGCTTTAGTGGAAGAGAGGAGAGGTGGCCAGGGCTAGGCCGCGTGCCCCTCCCCCCTAGTCCGAATAGGACAAGGAGAGGGGGGCGGCGCCCCCCTTCCTTCTCTCTCTCCTCTTTCCCCTCCCGAATCCTATTCCAACTAGGAAAGGGGGGGAATCCTACTCCCGGTGGGAGTAGGACTCCTCCTGGCGCGCCCTCCTCCTGGCCGGACGCACCTCCCCCTGCTCCTTTATATACGGGGGCAAGGGGCACCCCATAGACACACAAGTTGATCCACGTGATCATATTCTTAGCCGTGTGTGGTGCCCCCTTCCACCATAATCCTCGATAATATCGTAGCGGTGCTTAGGCGAAGCCCTGCGACGGTAGTACATCAAGATCGTCACCACGCCATCGTGCTGACGGAACTCTACCCCGACACTTTGCTGGATCGGAGTCCGGGGATCGTCATCGAGCTGAACGTGTGCTAAAACTCGGAGGTGCCGTAGTTTTGGTGCTTGATCGGTCGGGCCGTGAAGACGTACGACTACATCAACCGCGTTGTTCTAACACTTCCGCTGTCGGTCTACAAGGGTACGTAGATCACACTCTCCCCTCTCGTTGCTATGCATCACCATGATCTTGCGTGTGCGTAGGAATTTTTTTGAAATTACTACGTTCCCCAACAACCCAGCCTTCTGGCGCCTCGCTTCCCGGGGACAGGGACCGATCCTCGTCGGCCTTGAGGCCTGGCGCCTCCGCCCATTCTGCCACAAAATCTGCCAACGCTGCTCCCTTGATGACTCTAGTCGTGCTAAATTCGAGCTGAAATGCTTGCAGCTCTATGTTCCACTCAGCGACCCTCCCAGCTGAATTGGGGCTCCTGAGCACCCTCTCCAGGGGGTATGACGAGACGACCTTATGGGGTGACCCTGAAAATAATGCCGCAGTTTGCGCGAAGCCACCAGTAGCGCGAGGAGGTTTTTTTGAGGCATGGGGTACCGTGCTCTTGCATCCCGCAGCACTGTGCTGACGAAGTACACTGGGTGCTCAACGAGGTGGAGTGCGTCAGTGCTGGTGGCTCCCTTCGGACACCGTGGCGCCTCTTGAGGCAATGGGGCCGCCTGAGACTGGCCATCTGGAAGAGGGGCCTCTTCCGCCTCTGGTGCGCCCCTCTGCGGCGGCTGATTCTCCTCAGTCATGATGGTGGTTCCTGTGGGCCTTCCTTGTCCCTGTTCTGCCTTATCCCGGGCTGCTGCCGTGGTTTTGATCCGGTGCTCCTCTCTGACTGCTACCAAGGCTGCGCTGGCGGAGTAGGGAGTGGCGGCGAGATAGAGCACCAGGGGCTCCTGAGGGTTCAGGGCCACCATGACCGGTGGGCTGGTCAGGTATCTCTTGAGATCCTGGAACGCCTTGTCGGCCTCTTCAGTCCACTCGAAGGGCCCATTTTTCTTCATTAGCTGGAAGAAGGGCAGGGCTCATTCCCCCAACTTGGAGATGAAGCGCCCTAGCGCGTTCACGCGCCCCGTGAGCTTCTGCATTTCTCTGAGGGTCTTTGGCGGGCTCATGTCTTCCACCGCCTTGACCTTCTCCGGGTTAGCCTCGATGCCTCGGTGGGACATGAGGAAACCCAAGAGCTTGCCCGAGGGGACTCCGAACACACACTTCTCTGGGTTGAGCCATAGGTTCACTGCATTGAGGCTCGCGAAGGTTTCCTCCAGGTCTTGTATCAAGGTCCTGGCCTCCCGAGATTTTACCACGATGTCATCAACGTAAGCTTCAACATTCTTCCCGAGCTGCGGGCCCAAGGTGATATGCATCAGCCGCTGAAAGGTCGCCCCTGCGTTACGCGGCCCGAATGGCATGCAGGTGTAGCAGTACACCCCGCACGGGGTTAGGAAGGCCGTCTTCTCGACGTCTTCCACCGCCATCTTGACCTAGTGATACCCAGAGAAGGCATCCAGGAAGCACAACAGGTTGCATTCCGCAGTGGAATCAACGATCTGGTCGATGCGGGGGAGCGGGAACGGATCTTGCGGGCATGCTTTGTTGAGGTTGATGAAGTCGACACACATGCGTTCCTTCCCTCCCTTCTTAGGCACAACGACAGGGTTGGCCAACCAATCTGGGTATCGGACCTCGCGAATGACCCCAGCGGCCTCTAATTTGCGGGTCTCTTGGACGATGAAGGCCTGCTTTTCCATGGACTGCCACCTGGCCTTCTGCTTCACAGGGCGCACGTTGGGGCACACGTTGAGGTGATGCTCGATTACGCTCCTGGGGATCCCTGCCAACTGGTTCGGCTCCCAAGCGAATACCTTCTTGTTTGCTTGCAGGAACACGACCAAGGCCTCCTCCTGCTCGGGTTTGAGGTGGGCGCCTATGGTGAAAGTGGCGTTGGTGGACCCGTCCTCATCGATGGGTACCTGCTTGGTTTCTGCCTTGTCTTGGGTGAACAACTGCTTCTTCTTGGTGGGCGCAGCCCCCTTGGGCTCGGGGCCCCCAAGTCGGCAGGCTGTGCTGACGCTGATGTCCTGAAGACGAGCTTGAGCACCCGCAGAGCGTCACCGGTATCCCCGTGCACGGTGAGGACACCGCTGCTCCCTGGCATCTTCATGAGGTTGTACGCCGGGTGCGTTGCGGCCATGAACTGGGCTAGCGCTGGGTAGCCGAGGATGGCGTTGTAGGGGAGGCCGATGGGGGCGATGTCGAAATCGACCAGTTCCGTGCGGAAGTTGTCGTAGGTGCCGAAGGTCACTGGGAGCCGGATCTGCCCCAAGGAGCTGGACGACCTGCCCCCAACGCCTGAGAAGGGCCGGCTGGGCTGCAACCGTTCCAGGGGTATGCAGAGGAGGTTGAAGGCCTCGACTGAGAGCACGCTGAGGCCCGCCCCGCCATCGATGAGGGTTCTGGTGACGGCCACCTGGCAGATGGTGGGGGTGCATAGCATGGGGAGCGCGCCCGAGCAGGCCGAGTTGGAGGGGTGGTCCTCCGGGCTGAAGCTCAGGCCGGTCTCGGGCGCCGCCCGATCGAGGGGAGCCCCCTGCCGTGTGGAAGCGGCGCTGACCCGGCGGATGGACAGCTTGACGTGGTAACTTGTAGGCGGCGCCTGCGAGCCGCCCAAGAGGGTCGCGACGACTGGGGGTGTTGGTGCAGCGCGAAAGGCGGGGAAGAGGTTGCGGTGCTCCATGGGCGCGCGGAGCACGCGGGACAAAGGACCAGCTGGGGTGAGCGAGTGAGTTGCGGTGCGGCCGTCTTGCCGCACGGGCAGATGCCGGGACGATGCTTGCTGCTCGTCCCCCGCCGGGCCGGTGGCGGCATTGACGGCAGGCTACGGGGAACGGCGAGGACGCCCGCCGACAGGGGCTGTCTGGGCGACGCGGGTAGCGAGGGCGGCCCGGCGCTCCGCGCGGGCCCGACGTGCGTCAGACATGAGCTTGACGGTCAGAGGAGAGCGGAGCGGTGGAAGACGAATTCCGGCGCCCCCCTACCTGGCGCGCCAAATGTCGGATTTCGGGTTCTGGCAGACCCTTGAGGTTCGAACACTGTGGTGCGCGTGGAGATTTCGCCTCCTACCTTCCTGCGCCCCTCCGCCACGCTAGGATCAAATCTATGAAAAGAACAACACAAGGGACACAGGGTTTATACTGGTTCGGGCCACCGTTGTGGTGTAATACCCTACTCCAGTGTGTGGTGTGGTGGATTGCCTCTTGGGCTGATGATGATGGACAATTGTCGGAGTAAATAGCCATGGGTAGCCTAGCCGGCTCCCCCTGGCCCTTCTGAAAAAAGTTACGAGCCCGCCCGGCTCTCAAGAATCCAAGACGTGGGGCCGCCTTCCCCTAGCTGGCTGCAGCCCAGGCCGGCTTTCGGAAGGCGGTCCGACTTTCGCCCTCATGAGAAGGCCGACTCCAAGAAGCCGGCCATGAGAAGGCCGACTCCAAGAAGCCGGCTCCCCATAAAGCGGTCAAGACCGTACCCACAAAGTTTGCACCCACCTAACGGCGGTGCGACGGGGCGTGGATACAGTAAAGCCTGCCACCCCCGAATCCCGGAGCACGCCTGGCATAGTGCACCATGCGGGGTAGGCGTGACCCATCCGGCGCAGCACTGTTGCCATGCTGACTCTGACGTCACCCACGGCGGCCCTCCAGCATGGCCCATCGACGGTGGGCCCCTTCGAGCAGAGAGACGCCCGAAGGCGGCCACGCCTCCAACTAGTCGGCCTAAGACAGAGCCGGCTCCCCGTAGCCGGCTTGCCGCCTCCCTCGAGGAAGACGCCCCATTAAGGAGACAAGACGCGGTAAGGCTACAGCGATCGCCCGACAGGCGGCGGTACTGTAGCCGCGCTTACCACGATGAAGCTCATGTCAACAAGATAAAGCCACAGTGACCAGCCGCCGACCAGGCCCTGGGCAGTGGGGCCTGCCTGTCGACCAAGGAGTTGGCAGCCGGTGGGACCCACCAGTCGGCGGGCCCCAGCAGCCGGCGCAGAAGCCGGCGAGCGCAGTCACAGACGGCTGGGCCCCGTGCCCAGCCGGATTACCATTGTACCCCCGGGGGGTAGGCCTATATAAACCCCCCGGAGCACCCATGCAAAGGATTGGACCCCCTGCTAGTTCTAGACACCACGCTAGGAGAAGAAGCAGGCTAGCTGTGCCCTTTCTTCTCCTCCCCCCCAAAAAACAGCTCAAGGAGCGTTGTGTAGCTACTTGATTCATCAAGCGAGCATGCGGAGACCCCGCAGAGCAGCAGTAGGGGTGTTATCTCCTCGGAGAGCCCCGAAGCTGGGTAAGATCCGCCGGCGTGCATGTCTTCGCCTCATCCCGCTTCCAGGCACCGGCGATGTCTTACTGGTTCCCACAAAGATAAGCCACCCGTTGGCATATGTCGCACCCACCACCCGACATTTGGCGCCCACCGTGAGGCCAGGTGCACCGTCATCCGGAGACCTGTTCTGGACGGGAACCCTCTTCCTCCCCAGCGAGCGTAGCCAGCCCGGCACGCCCGATGGCGCTTGCCACGACGCGCTGCAAGGCATCACCAGCATCTGCGCGGCAAGCGGCCTCGCAGATCTCCCCGACGAGACCTTCATCTCCGACGAGCTCGCCTCCGATGCGGGCACTGACCGCCTCGCCAACCTTCTCGGCCAGCTCCATGTCTCCAGCGAGCCCGCTGCGGACCTGGAGTCGGTTGGCTCCACCGACCCGATGCCTGTCGACTCCGACATGGCTTCCTACGACACCTTCCCCACCAACGCCGCGATCTACAACGACCCGCTCCCTCGAGCCGACGGCTGCGATGCTGTCACCGCCGAAGTGATGGTTGTCGGCCACGGCGGCCTGGCCGACGAGAGCGCCCACGACGCCTCGCGCGCGGCAGCCCACGACTTGTCCGCTCCTCTCCTGGCCGGCGCCGACAACAAAGTACTGGAGGCACGCCGCCTCGCCCTCCTCGCAGAGGGCCAGAGGCTGGCCTCCGTAAGACGCCTCACTGAGGCCTACCAGCGCGAAGCTGACCGCGCCGCCTTCGGCACGCCGGCCCCGGGCGGGCCAAGCCGGGCTGGCCTTGTCAAGCAACGCGCCGCCGCCATCGCCGACACGCTGGGAGTCGACCGCCCGGTCTATGCCACTCCGCTCGAGAACTTGCGTGCCGCCCAGGCGGCCGTAGACGAGCTGGACGGCCCAGAGGCCGAAGACCTTCCCCACATGACCCGGCGCATCCAGCAGTTGATTGACGCAGCCGCGCAGCGACACGAAGCCGACGCCCGCACAGAAAGCCCTCCCCCGCGCAGAGAGCACGGCGTGACGTCCCGGACGCCGACTACGAGCAATACCCGCACGCGACGCGAGAAGGAGCCGGCTACCAGCCGCAGCCGGACCCGGATCTCCATCGAGCGGGACGCGGATGGTCGTCCCTGAGCCATGGAATGGCGGCGTGACCCGCCTCCGCCTCCGCCCCGTGGAGAGAGATATCCCGCCTCGCCGCCAGTGGCGCACCCGACTCTCAGCGGCCGGCTGGGCCGCCGCGAAGGAATCGGCAAGAACGATGCCCGCCATCGGATTGACCGCCTGGCGCGATCCCTGGCGTTGGAAGAAGAAGACGATGTCGGCCCGCCTTGTTTTGGCCCCCGCATCCGCGACGAGCCCTTTCCCAAAGGGTTCTCGCTCCCAAGAGACACGCCCAAGTACAACGGCTCCGTGAAGCTGGAAGATTGGTTGATCGACTACTCCACCGCAGTTAGCATAGCCAACGGCAACCGGCGCGTCGCCGTGAAGTACGTGCCCCTCATGCTGCAGGGCATGGCGCGGACCTGGCTCAATAGCCTCAAGCCGCGTAGCATCAACAGCTGGCTAGACTTCACAGAAGCCTTCATCCGCAACTTCACCAGCACCTACAAGCGGGCCCCCAAGCCCAGACAGCTTTCCTTGTGCGTACAAGGCCCCACCGAGTCCACTCGCGATTACCTCACGCGTTGGGCCGAGCTCCGCAACTCCTGTGAAGGGGTGCACGAGGTACAAGCCATAGAATACTTCACAGCCGGATGCCGAGAAGGCACCCTCCTCAAGCACAAGCTCCTCTGCGACGAGCCGGCTACCCTCGACGAGCTTCTGCACATAGCGGACAAGTACGCCACCGCCGACTCCTCGATGAAGACCGAGCTTTGGGTAGACGCGTCCGGAAAGGTACTCAACCCGGCGCCCAAGACGCCGGCTGGGGATTCCGGCCGACACCCCAACTCGAATGACAACAAGCGCAAGGGCCCCGTGCCGCCTCCCGCCAGCCGGCAGGTGGCCACAGTCGAAGACACACCGCCTGAAGAACGACCGGCGCCCAAGAAGCCCAAGGGCGGCAGGCCGGCTTGGCAGCCCGCCTTCTCCTACGAGCAAACCCTCGACGCCCCTTGCAAGTTCCACAGCGGCCCGGAAGTGCAACTGGCTCACCCAAATCTCTAAGGGCGAGGGGCTCTTGCCACCTCCGCCTTCCGGCCCGCTGCCTCCGCCTCCGCCGCCTCCGGCCGCTCGGCCCGCAGTCGGAGCCGTGCATGACGAGTTCCCTGATGAGCAAGCAACCTACATCGTCTTTACAAGCCAGCCCGAAGACCGGCGCAGCAAACGCCAAGAGCGCCAGGAAGTTGGCGTGGTCGCTGCCAACCCCGCTGGACACATGCATTGGTCAGAAAAGCCCATCAGCTGGAGCCGGGCCGACCACCCGGAGGTGATGCCGTCTCCCGGCTCTTATGCTTTGGTCCTGGAAGCCACCCTTGCAACGGACAGACGCACCGCCCGCTTCTCCCGTGTGTTGATAGACGGCGGGAGCAGCATCAACATCTTGTATCGCGACACCCTGGAGAAGTTGAACGTCAAGACAAAACAGCTCACGCCCACTCGGACAGTGTTCCACGGCATCGTACCCGGCCTGTCCTGCGCCCCCATTGGCAAAATCAAGATTGATGTACTTTTTGGGGACAAGGAGCATTTCCGCTGGGAAGCGATCTGGTTTGAAGTGGTGGACCTGGAGAGCCCTTACCATGCATTACTGGGCCGACCTGCCTTGGCCAAGTTCATGGCGGTTCCCCACTATGCATACCTCAAGATGAAGATACCAAGCACCAAAGGCGTCATCACCATAGCCGGCGACTACAAGAAGTCCTCCGAGTGTGCAGCGGCCAGCAGCCGGCTAGCCGAGTCCCTTGTAATTGCCGAAGAGAAGAAGATACTGGACCGAGTCGTGGCCATAGCCGGCAAGCAGTCGGCCGTGTCCCCCGACCCCAAGGAGCATGATGCTCAAGGATCTTTCCTGCCGGCCAAGGAGACGAAGAAGATACCTCTTGACCCCGAGGTTTGCCGTCATCGGGGCAAACCTGAACAGCAAATAGGAAAGCGAGCTCGCCGATTTTCTCCGTGAGAATCGGGACATCTTCGCATGGTCCCCCAAGGACATGCCGGATGTTCCGAGGAAATTCGCCGAGCACAAACTACACGTTCGAGAAGACGCAAAGCCAGTCAGACAACCCCTTCGCCGATTGTCGGAGGAGAAACGCAGGATTGTAGGGGAGGAGATAGCCCGGCTCTTGGCGGCCGGCTTTATCATGGAAGTTTTCTTTCCATAGTGGCTCGCCAACCCGGTCCTTGTGCTAAAGAAGAACAACAAGTGGCGCATGTGTATAGACTACACAAGTCTCAACAAGGCCTGCCCCAAAGATCCCTTTGCCCTACCAAGGATAGACCAAGTGATAGACTCCACAGCCGGATGCGAGTTGTTGAGTTTTTTGGATGCTTACTCCGGATACCATCAGATAAAGCTGGATCCGGACGACCGCCTGAAGACCGCCTTCATCACGCCGTTCAGAACCTTCTGCTACCTGACTATGACTTTCGGCTTGAGAAATGCCGGTGCCACCTTTCAGCTTTGCATGCAGAAGTGCCTCCTCAAGCAACTCGGCAGAAACGCTCACGTATACGTGGACGACATCGTGGTGAAGACGGAGAAGCGCGGCACCTTGCTGGGAGACCTCAAGGAAACATTTGAGAACTTACGCCGGTTCCAAATCAAGCTCAACCCCGAGAAATGCGTGTTCGGAGTGCCAGCCGGACAGCTCCTAGGCTTCCTGGTCTCTGAACGCGGCATCGAATGCAACCCGGTGAAGATCAAGGCCATCGAGAGAATGGCAATTCCTACCAACCTTCGAGACATTCAGAAGTTCACCGGGTGCTTGGCCTCCCTGAACCGCTTCATGAGCCGGCTCGGAGAGAAAGCTCTCCCCCTGTACCGCCTCATGAAGAAGAGCACTCACTTAGAGTGGAAAGACTAGGCCGACCAAGCTTTTCATGAGCTGAAGAAGATGCTGGCCACGCCGCCTGTCCTCGCGGCACCGACTGAGAAAGAGCCCATGCTCCTTTACATCGCTGCAACCAGCTGGGTGGTCAGCACTGTCATCGTAGTCCAGCGCCCGAAAGAAGGCCGAGCCCAGCCGGTCCAGAGGCCGGTGTATTATTTGAGCGAGGTGCTGTCCGCCTCAAAGCAGAACTACCCGCACTACCCGAAGATGTGTTACGGCGTGTACTTCACCGCCAAGAAGCTGAAGCCCTACTTTCAAGAGCATCCCGTCACGGTCGTATGCACTGCCCCGCTAGCCGAGATCATAGGCAGCCGGGATGCATCCGGCCGGGTGGCGAAATGGGCCATCGAGCTGGCCCCATACACGATCTTCTACCAGCCCCGCACTGCCATCAAGTCCCAAGCACTGGCCGACTTCCTCGTCGACTGGGCCGAGACCCAGTACCTGCCGCCGGCTCCCGACTCCACCCATTGGCGCATGCACTTCGACGGGTCCAAGATGCGCACCGGCTTGGGAGCCGGCATCGTCCTTACCTCTCCCAAAGGCGACAAGCTCAGATACGCGCTACAGATCCATTTTGCCGCCTCCAACTGAAGGAAATATGCCCTAGAGGCAATAATAAAGTTATTATTTATTTCCTCATATCATGATAAATGTTTATTATTCATGCTAGAATTGTATTAACCGGAAACATGATACATGTGTGAATACATAGACAAACATATAGTCACTAGTATGCCTCTACTTGACTAGCTCATTAATCAAAGATGGTTATGTTTCCTAACCATTGACATGTGTTGTCATTTGATTAATGGGATCACATCATTAGGAGAATGAGGTGATTGACATGACCCATCCCGTAAGCTTAGCACTTGATCGTTTAGTATTCTGCTATTGCTTCCTTCATGACTTATACATGTTCCTGTAACTATGAGAATTGTGTAACTCCCGTTTACCGGAGGAACACTTTGGGTACTACCAAACGTCACAACGTAACTGGGTGATTATAAAGGAGTACTACAGGTGTCTCCGAAGGTACATGTTGAGTTAGCATAATTCGAGATTAGGTTTTGTCACTTCGATTGTCGGAGAGGTATCTCTGGGCCCTCTCGGCAATGCTCATCACCTAAGCCTTGCAAGCATGTAACTAATGAGTTAGTTATAAGATGAAGTATTATAGAACGAGTAAAGAGACTTGTCGATAACGAGATTGAACTAGGTATTGGATACCGACGATCGAATCTCGGACAAGTAACATACCGATGACAAAGGGAACAACGTATGTTGTTATGCGGTTTGACCGATAAAGATCTTCGTAGAATATGTAGGAACCAATATGGACATCTAGGTCCCGCTATTGGTTATTGACCAGAGATGTGTCTCAGTCATGTCTACATCGTTCTCGAACCATAGGGTCCGCACGCTTAAGGTTTCGATGACAGTTATATTATGAGTTTATGTATTTTGATGTACCGAAGGTTGTTCGGAGTCCCGGGATATGATTACGGACATGACGAGAAGTCTCGAAATGGTCGAGACATAAAGATTGATATATTGGACGGATATATTTGGACACCGGAAAGGTTCCGGAGAAGTTTGGAGCCCCGGAAGGTTACGGAACCCCCCGGGAGGTATATGGGCCTTATTGGGCCCATGTAGGAGGAAGAGAGAAGGAGCAAGGGAAGGGGGCACGCCCCCCCAAGCCCAATCCGAATTGGGGAGGGGGGCCGGCCCCCCCTTTCCTTTCTCCTTCCCCCTCTTCCTATTACTACTACTAGTACTACTTCCTAATACTAGTACTCTTTCCTTCCCCCTCCAAATAAGATAAGGAAAAGAGAGGGAAACCTACTTGGAGTAGGTTTCCCCCTCCTCATGGTGCGCCCCCCCTAGGGCCGTCCACCTCCTCCCTCCCTCCTTTATATACGGGGGTAGGGGGGCACCCTAGGATACACAAGTTGATCATTGATCGTTCCTTAGCCGTGTGCGGTGCCCCCCTCCACGATATTACACCTCGGTCATATTGTAGCGGTGCTTAGGCGAAGCCCTGCAACAGGAGAACATCAAGATCGTCACCACGCCGTCGTGTTGACAGAACTCCCCCTCGGCGCCTCTGCTGGATCGGAGATCGAGGGTGCGTCATCGAGCTGTACGCGTGTCAAGAACTCGGAGGTGCCGGAGTAACGGTACTTGGATCGGTTGAACCGGAGGACGTACGACTACTTCCTCTATGTTGCGTCAACGCTTCCACTTCGGTCTACGAGGGTACGTAGACAACACTCTCCCCTCGTTGCTATATCATCACCATGATCTTGCGTGTGCGTAGGAAATTTTTTGAAATTACTACGTTCCCCAACAGTGGTATCAGAGCCAGGTTTTATGTGTTGATGTTATATGCACGAGTAGAACACAAGTGAGTTGTGGACGATATAAGTCATACTGCCTACCAGCATGTCATACTTTGGTTCAGCGGTATTGTGAGATGAAGCGGCCCGGACCGATATTACGCGTACGCTTACGCGAGACTGGTTCCACCGTTACGAGCACTCGTGCTTAAAGGTGGCTGGCGGGTGTCTGTCTCTCTCACTTTAGTTGAACCGAGTGTGGCTACGCCCGGTCCTTGTGAAGGTTAAAACGGAGTCTATTTGACAAACTATCGTTGTGGTTTTGATGCGTAGGTGAGATTGGTTCTTGCTTAAGCCCGTAGCAGCCACGTAAAATTTGCAACAACAAAGTAGAGGACGTCTAACTTGTTTTTGCAGGGCATGTTATGATGTGATATGGCCAAGACATGATGCTATATTTTATTGTATGAGATGATCATGTTTTGTAACCGAAGTTATCGGCAACTGGCAGGAGCCATATGGTTGTCGCTTTATTGTATGAAATGCAAACGCCCTGTAATGCTTTACTTTATCACTAAGTGGTAGCGATAGTCGTACAAGCAATAGATGGCGTAACGACAACGATGCTACGATGGAGATCAAGGTGTCGCGCCGGTGACGATGGTGATCACGACAGTGCTTCGAAGATGGAGATCACAAGCACAAGATGATGATGGCCATATCATATCACTTATATTGATTGCATGTGATGTTTATCCTTTATGCATCTTATCTTGCTTTGATTGACGGTAGCATTTTAAGATGATCTCTCACTAATTATCAAGAAGTGTTCTCCCTGAGTATGCACCGTTGCGAAAGTTCTTCGTGCTGAGACACCACGTGATGATCGGGTGTGATAGGCTCTACGTTCAAATACAACGGGTGCAAAACAGTTGCACACGCGGAATACTCAGGTTATACTTGACGAGCCTAGCATATACAGATATTGCCTCGGAACACGGGGACCGAAAGGTCGAGCGTGAATCATATAGTAGATATGATCAACATAGAGATGTTCACCATTGAAACTACTCCATCTCACGTGATGATCGGACATGGTTTAGTTGATTTGGATCACGTAATCACTTAGATGACTAGGGAGATGTCTGTCTAAGTGGGAGTTTTTTAATAATATGATTAATTGAACTTAAATTTATCATGAACTTAGTACCTGATAGTATTTTGCTTGTCTATGTTTGTTTGTAGATAGATGGCTCGTGCTGTTGTTCCGTTGAATTTTAATGCGTTCCTTGAGAAAACAAAATTGAAAGATGATGGTAGCAATTACACGGACTGGGTCCGTAACCTGAGGATTATCCTCATTGCTGCACAGAAGAGTTACGTCCTGGAAGCACCGCTGGGTGCCAGGCCTGCTGCTGATGCAACTGACGACGTTAAGAACGTCTGGCAGAGCAAAGCTGATGACTACTCTATAGTTCAGTGTGCCATGCTTTACGGCTTAGAACCGGGTCTTCAACGACGTTTTGAACGTCATGGGGCATATGAGATGTTCCAGGAGTTGAAGTTAATATTTCAAGCAAATGCCCGAATTGAGAGATATGAAGTCTCCAATAAGTTCTACAGCTGCAAGATGGAGGAGAACAGTTCTGTCAGTGAGCATATACTCAAAATGTCTGGGTATAATAATCACTTGATTCAACTGGGAGTTAATCTTCCGGATGATAGCGTCATTGACAGAATTCTCCAATCACTGCCACCAAGCTACAAGAGCTTTGTGATGAACTATAATATGCAAGGGATGAACAAGACTATTCCCGAGCTCTTCGCGATGCTGAAAGCCGCGGAGGTAGAAATCAAAAAGGAGCATCAAGTGTTGATGGTCAACAAGACCACTGGTTTCAAGAAAAGGGGCAAAGGGAAGAAGAAGGGGAACTTCAAAAGGAACGGCAAACAAGTTGCTGCTCAAGTGAAGAAACCCAAGTCTGGACCTAAGCCTGAAACTGAGTGCTTCTACTGCAAGCAGACTGGACACTGGAAGCGGAACTGCCCCAAGTATTTGGCGGATAAGAAGAATGGCAAAGTGAACAAAGGTATATGTGATATACATGTTATTGATGTGTACCTTACTAATGCTCGCAGTAGCACCTGGGTATTTGATACTGGTTCTGTTGCTAACATTTGCAACTCGAAACAGGGACTACGGATTAAGCGAAGATTAGCTAAGGACGAGGTGACGATGCGCGTGGGAAATGGTTCCAAAGTCGATGTGATCGCGGTCGGCACGCTACCTCTACATCTACCATCGGGATTAGTTTTAGACCTGAATAATTGTTATTTGGTGCCTGCGTTGAGCATGAACATTATATCTGGATCTTGTTTGATGTGAGACGGTTATTCATTTAAATCAGAGAATAATGGTTGTTCTATTTATATGAGTAATATCTTTTATGGTCATGCACCCTTGAAGAGTGGTCTATTTTTATTAAATCTCGATAGTAGTGATACACATATTCATAATGTTGAAGCCAAAAGATGCAGAGTTGATAATGATAGTGCAACATATTTGTGGCACTGCCGTTTAGGTCATATCGGTGTAAAATGCATGAAGAAACTCCATACTGATGGACTTCTGGAATCACTTGATTATGAATCACTTGGTACTTGCGAACCGTGCCTCATGGGCAAGATGACCAAAACACCGTTCTCCGGATCTATGGAGAGAGCAACAGATTTGTTGGAAATCATACATACAGATGTATGTGGTCCGATGAATGTTGAGGCTCGTGGCGGATATCATTATTTCCTCACATTCACAGATGATTTGAGCAGATATGGGTATCTACTTGATGAAGCACAAGTCTGAAACATTTGAAAAGTTCAAAGAATTTCAGAGTGAAGTAGAAAATCATCGTAACAAGAAAATAAAGTTTCTATGATCTGATCGTGGAGGAGAATATTTGAGTTACGAGTTTGGTTTACATTTGAAACAATGTGGAATAGTTTCGCAACTCACGCCACCTGGAACACCACAGCGAAATGGTGTGTCCGAACGTCGTAATCGTACTTTACTTGATATGGTGCGATCTATGATGTCTCTTACCGATTTACCGCTATCGTTTTGGGGTTATGCTTTAGAGACGGCCGCATTCACGTTAAATAGGGCACCATCAAAATCCGTTGAGACGACGCCTTATGAACTGTGGTTTGGCAAGAAACCAAAGTTGTCGTTTCTCAAAGTTTGGGGCTGCGATGCTTATGTGAAGAAACTTCAACCAGATAAGCTCGAACCCAAATCGGAGAAATGTGTCTTCATAGGATACCCAAAGGAGACAATTGGGTACACCTTGTATCACAGATCTGAAGGCAAGATTTTCGTTGCTAAAATCGGATCCTTTCTAGAGAAGGAGTTTCTCTCGAAAGAAGTGAGTGGGAGGAAAATAGAACTTGATGAGATAACTGTATCTACTCCCTTATTGGAAAGTAGTTCATCACAAGAACCGGTTCCTGTGACAACTACACCAATTAGTGAGGAAGCTAATGATATTGATCATGAAACTTCAGATCAAGTTTCTACTGAACCTCGTAGGTCTACCAGAGTAAGATCCGCACCAGAGTGGTACGGAAATCCTATTCTGGAAGTCATGTTACTAGACCATGATGAACCTACGAACTATGAGGAAGTGATGATGAGCCCAGATTCCGCAAAATGGCTAGAGGCCATGAAATCTGAGATAGGATCCATGTATGAAAACAAAGTATGGACTTTGGTTGACTTGCCCGATGATCGGCAAGCCATTGAGAATAAATGGATCTTTAAGAAGAAGACTGACGCTGATGGTAATGTTACTGTCTACAAAGCTCGACTTGTTGCAAAAGGTTTTCGACAAGTTCAAGGGGTTGACTACGATGAGACTTTCTCACCCGTAGCGATGCTTAAGTCTGTCCGAATCATGTTCGCTATTGCTGCATTTCATGGTTATGAAATTTGGCAAATGGATGTCAAGACTGCATTCTTGAATGGATTTCTAGAAGAAGAGTTGTATATGATGCAACCTGAAGGTTTTGTTGATCCAAAAGGTGCTGACAAAGTGTGCAAGCTCCAACGTTCCATTTATGGACTGGTGCAAGCATCTCGGAGTTGGAATAAACGTTTTGATAGTGTGATCAAAGCATATGGTTTTATACAGACTTTTGGAGAAGCCTGTATTTACAAGAAAGTGAGTGGGAGCTCTGTAGCATTTCTAGTTTTATATGTTGATGACATATTATTAATTGGAAATGATATAGAATTTCTGGATAGCATAAAGGGATACTTGAATAAAAGTTTTTCTATGAAAGACCTCGGTGAAGCTGCTTACATATTGGGCATCAAGATCTATAGAGATAGATCAAGACGCTTAATAGGACTTTCACAAAGTACATACCTTGACAAAATTTTGAAAAAGTTCAAAATGGATCAGGCAAAGAAAGGATTCTTGCCTGTGCTACAAGGTGTGAAGTTGAGTCAAACTCAATGCCCGACCACAGCAGAAGATAGAGAGAAAATGAAAGATGTTCCCTATGCTTCAGCCATACGCTCTATCATGTATGCAATGCTGTGTACCAGACCTGACGTATGCTTAGCAATAAGCTTGGCAGGTAGGTACCAAAGTAATCCAGGAGTGGATCACTGGACATCGGTCAAGAACATCCTGAAATACCTGAAAAGGACTAAGGATATGTTTCTCGTATATGGAGGTGACAAAGAGCTAGTCGTAAATGGTTACGTCGATGCAAGCTTTGACACTGATCCGGATGATTCTAAATCGCAGACCGGATACGTGTTTTTATTAAACGGTGGAGCTATAAGTTGGTGCAGTTCTAAACAAAGCGTGGTGGCAGGATCTACATGTGAAGCGGAGTACATAGCTGCTTCTGAAGCAGCAAATGAAGGAGTCTGGATGAAGGAGTTCATTTCCGATCTAGGTGTCATACCTAGTGCATCGGGACCAATGAAGATCTTCTGTGACAATACTTGTGCAACTGCCTTGGCAAAGGAATCCAGATTTCAAAAGAGGACCAAGCACATCAAGAGACGCTTCAATTCCATTCGGGACCAAGTCCAAGTGGGAGACATAGAGATTTGCAAGATACATACGGATCTGAATGTTGCAGACCCGTTGACTAAGCCACTCTCACGAGCAAAACATGATCAGCACCAAGACTCCATGGGTGTTAGAATCATTACTATGTAATCTAGATTATTGACTCTAGTGCAAGTGGGAGACTGAAGGAAATATGCCCTAGAGGCAATAATAAAGTTATTATTTATTTCCTCATATCATGATAAATGTTTATTATTCATGCTATAATTGTATTAACCGGAAACATGATACATGTGTGAATACATAGACAAACATATAGTCACTAGTATGCCTCTACTTGACTAGCTCATTAATCAAAGATGGTTATGTTTCCTAACCATTGACATGTGTTGTCATTTGATTAATGGGATCACATCATTAGGAGAATGAGGTGATTGACATGACCCATCATGTTAGCTTAGCACTTGATCGTTTAGTATTCTGCTATTGCTTCCTTCATGACTTATACATGTTCCTGTAACTATGAGAATTGTGTAACTCCCGTTTACCGGAGGAACACTTTGGGTACTACCAAACGTCACAACGTAACTGGGTGATTATAAAGGAGTACTACAGGTGTCTCCGAAGGTACATGTTGAGTTAGCATAATTCGAGATTAGGTTTTGTCACTCCGATTGTCGGAGAGGTATCTCTGGGCCCTCTCGGCAATGCTCATCACCTAAGCCTTGCAAGCATGTAACTAATGAGTTAGTTATAAGATGAAGTATTACAGAACAAGTAAAGAGACTTGTCGATAACGAGATTGAACTAGGTATTGGATACCGACGATCGAATCTCGGACAAGTAACATACCGATGACAAAGGGAACAACGTATGTTGTTATGCGGTTTGACCGATAAAGATCTTCGTAGAATATGTAGGAACCAATATGGACATCCAGGTCCCGCTATTGGTTATTGACCAGAGATGTGTCTCAGTCATGTCTACATCGTTCTCGAACCGTAGGGTCCGCACGCTTAAGGTTTCGATGACAGTTATATGATGAGTTTATGTATTTTGATGTACCGAAGGTTGTTCGGAGTCCCGGATATGATTACGGACATGACGAGGAGTCTCGAAATGGTCGAGACATAAAGATTGATATATTGGACGGATATATTTGGACAACGGAAAGGTTCCGGAGAAGTTTGGAGCCCCGGAAGGTTACCGGAACCCCCCGGGAGGTATATGGGCCTTATTGGGCCCATGTAGGAGGAAGAGAGAAGGATCAAGGGAAGGGGGCGCGCCCCCCAAGCCCAATCCGAATTGGGGAGGGGGGGCGGCCCCCCCTTTCCTTTCTCCTTCCCCCTCTTCCTATTACTACTACTAGTACTACTTCCTAATACTAGTACTCTTTCCTTCCCCCTCCAAATAAGATAAGGAAAAGAGAGGGAAACCTACTTGGAGTAGGTTTCCCCCTCCTCATGGCGCGCCCCCCCTAGGGCCGTCCACCTCCTCCCTCCCTCCTTTATATACGGGGGTAGGGGGGCACCCTAGGATACACAAGTTGATCATTGATCGTTCCTTAGCCGTGTGCGGTGCCCCCCTCCACGATATTACACCTCGGTCATATTGTAGCGGTGCTTAGGCGAAGCCCTGCAACAGGAGAACATCAAGATCGTCACCACGCCGTCGTGTTGACAGAACTCCCCCTCGGCGCCTCTGCTGGATCGGAGATCGAGGGTGCGTCATCGAGCTGTACGCGTGTCAAGAACTCGGAGGTGCCGGAGTAACGGTACTTGGATCGGTTGAACCGGAGGACGTACGACTACTTCCTCTACGTTGCGTCAACGCTTCCGCTTCGGTCTACGAGGGTACGTAGACAACACTCTCCCCTCGTTGCTATATCATCACCATGATCTTGCGTGTGCGTAGGAATTATTTTGAAATTACTACGTTCCCCAACACCAACAATGTGGCCGAGTACGAGGCGCTCATACATGGGCTCCGGCTTGCCAAAGAGCTTGGCATTCGCCGGATCCTATGTTATGGCGACTCGGACCTGGTAGTCCAGCAATCATCCGGCGACTGGGATGCCAAGGACGCGAATATGGCGAGCTACCGTTTCCTTGTCCAACAACTCAGCGGATACTTTGAAGGATGCGAGTTCCTCCATGTACCACGAGCCGACAACGAGCCAGCCGATGCCCTGGCTCGAATAGGCTCCACTCGGCAAGCAATTCCAACCGGCATCGCTCTACAACGCCTCCTCAAGCCGTCTATCAAGCCATCTCCGGAATCCGATTCCATCTTCGTGCAGCCCGACCCCGATGTGGCCGGGTCCGGCTCGAAGAATCAAGTAGCCGACCCCAAGCCCCCCGTAGCCGGCCCCGCGGCTTCGGCAGCTGGCTCGGGGACTTCGGCAGCCGGCTCGGGGACTGCCACGACCGGCTCAGGGACTGCGGTAGCCGGCCCAGGGACTGCACCAGCACCACAGCTGGCGGCCGACTCCAACACCTCACCGCCCAGCCCGCCCACCCTGGTGGCAGTAGCCACTTTGGCAGTAGAAGAAGTCGCGGCTCCATCATGGGCTCAGTCCATCCTCAACTTCCTAGTAAACCAAGACCTGCCGGCTGACGAAACAGAAGCAAGACAAGTCCAGCGTCGAGCCGGAGCGTACACAATCATCAACAGAGAACTACTCAAGCGCAGCATCACTGGAATCCTCCAACGGTGCGTCGAGCAAGAGAAGGGCATTGCAATCCTCACAGACATTCACCAAGGAGAATGCGGCCACCATACGGCCTCAAGATCACTTGTTGCCAAAGCCTTCCGCCATGGTTTTTTCTGGCCGACTGCTTTGGATGACGCCAAAGAATTAGTCAAGCATTGCAAGGGATGCCAGCTCTTCAGCTCCAAGCAACACATGCCGGCTTCGGCACTCAAGACCATTCCACTCACTTGGCCCTTTGCCGTTTGGGGACTGGACATGGTGGGCCCATTCAAGACGGCGCGCGGCGGCATGACGCATTTGCTCATCGCCGTGGACAAATTCACCAAGTGGGTTGAGGCAAAGCCGATCAAGAAGCTGAATGGGCCGACTGCCGTGACGTTCATCACAGATATAACAACTCGGTACGGCGTGCCGCACAGCATCATCACCGACAATGGCACGAATTTTGCCAAAGGAGCCTTGGCACATTTCTGTGCAGCCCAAGGAATCCGACTGGACTTAGCATCCGTCGCCCACCCGCAGTCAAACGGCCAGGTCGAGCGAGCCAACGGCCTCATACTCTCCGGCATCAAGCCCCGACTGGTTGTACCTCTGGAGCGCTCAGCCGGCTGTTGGCTCGATGAGCTGCCGGCTGTCCTCTGGAGTCTGCGCACTACACCAAACAAGTCATCCGGCTTCACTCCCTTCTTCCTTGTGTATGGTGCCGAGGCGGGCATCCCAACTGACATCGAATTCGACTCGCCTCGCGTAACCATGTACACGGAAGCGGAGGCCAAGGAAGCACGAGAAGACGGCGTCGACCTGCTAGAAGAAAGCCGGCTGTTAGCCCTCAGCCAGTCTGCAATCTACCAGCAGGGTTTGCGCCGCTACCACAGCCGGAAGGTCAGGCCAAGATCTTTCCAAGAGGGCGATCTTGTGGTCCGGCTGATCCAGCAAACAGCCGGCCAGCACAAGCTCTCAGCCCCTTGGGAAGGCCCCTTCGTCATCAGCAGAGCTCTAGGCAACGACTCCTACTACCTGATCGATGCACAGAAGCCGAAGGCGCGCAAGAGAGACGACTCCGGCAAGGAGTCGGAACGAACATGGAACGCCAACCTCCTCCGAAGATTTTACAGTTGAAATGCAGTATGTACCGCGCTAACTTTTGTATTAAGTACAAGACAATAGGCTTCCCGAGGAGGGCTCGGGGACTGCCAGACAAGTAGTGTGCCGGCTCTCAAGCCTTCTCTTGCCAAAAGTCGCAGTCCGAAGAACCGGCTGTCCGGCTGGCAAGAGTTAAAGGTAGGAACGGGCGCCCACACGAAAAACGGCTAGGGACTAACGGACTAATATAACAAAAGCCGGTTTTTCTCACACCGCCGACTGGCTACCAGAGTAGCTGGCCGGCCGGTTTCCATTCACTTCACTTTAATCCAAGAAAGCTCAAGTACTTGCCTCCCCAAAGAGGGAAGGCGGCAAAGGAAAAGGCCTAAGGATAAAAAAGCATACGCGAATGGAAACCAAACATGCACATGATAATATTTACATAAAAGACCTCCAAGAGGCCAGCATTCAACATAGTTTGGATACACCCCCAGTGGGTGGAACTGTGAAAACTTAACAAAGATTGTTCAAAGACAACAAAGCAGGAAAGATAAAGACGGCAGGTCAAGCTGGCGGAGCGGCCGACAAGCCAGACTGGTTGGCGAAGACGGTCATGCCGGCTGAAGGAGCGGCCGGCTAACGAACTTCGGCTTGATCGCCGCCTCCCGCAGAGGGCGCGCTTCCACGCGCCTCGTTGCTGGAGGCACGGTCGGCCTGAGGTCGGCTGGTTGTTCCACCAGCCGGCTCGACGTCTCCGCCGTCCTCGTCTTCGTCTTCTTCGCCCTCGTCGCTGGAGGCAATCTCCTCCGCCGAGTCCTCGCCCACCGTCGGGTTCAGCCCGAACCATTCCTCCGGCTGAGCGACACCGTCATCATCGATTTCGGGTGCGAAAACGCTGATGTCGGTGCACTCAGCGATCGTCGAAGCCCGCTGGGCGATAGCCGGCCTCACCGCCTCCAGCTCCACGTCGGCCTTCATCCGCCAAGTGCGCAGCTGGTCCAGGCTTAGCCCTGGGTACCAAGCCCGAATGAATTCCAACGCCCGCCCGGCTCCGAGGCGGGCCGCTGACGCTTTCCAAGCCTCGAAGCGATCAACTGCGACTTCTAGCCAGTCGGCAGTTCGGCTTGGGGTGCGGGGGATCGTCTCGCCGGGCCAGAGGGCGGCCAACACTTGCGCCCCGGCACGTTGGAGCCGGCGAAGCATCCGATGAGCCGGTTGCAACCGTGCCTGGACAGCCAGGAGCTGCGCCTCAAGGGTCCGGTTCGCATCCGGCGCAATGTTGGCCCCTGCTTGACGGCGCGCCTCGCGATGGGCCTCAATGCTTTGGGCGGCGAAAGCGGAGTAGCCGGGGAAGTAATCTGCAAGAAACAACAAGCAACAGCTCAAGATAAGTCAAAAAACCCAAGCGGCAAGAGGCAGGGGAGGGCTGAGGAAGGCAGCTTACCGTCGATCAAGTCTTCGATCCGGCCGAAGCCTTCGTCCAGGCCTCGCCGGGTCTCAGACCAAGTCGCCGCCGCCATCTCATACTCCGCCATCAAGGCGGCTTCGCTGTCCTGCGCCGCCTGCAGGGCCGCCTTGTGGCTCTCCTCTTGGTCGGCCAGCTTCTTGGCTAGGCGATCCCGTTCCTGGACCAAGGCAGCGCACTCGGCCTCTTTGGTGAAAAGGGTGGCCTTCGCTTCGCCAAGCTCCTTCCTCAAGTCGGCGTTGGCCCCTGAAGACAAAGAAAAAGAAAAGAAAAAAATCAATAAGAAAAGAGTCGTCAAGAAAGATCCTACCCAACTGCGCAGCAGTCGGTCCGAATCTCGGGGACTACACCCAATGGGTGCGCTGACGCGCCCCCACAGGAGACAGACAAAACCAAGTACTTACTTCGGCTGTCGGCCAGGTCGTCGGTCCGCCGGCTCAACTCTCGAGCCTGGGAGTCGAAGGCGGCAGCATGAAGGTTATGGTATTCCTGAAAATTCAGAAAAAAGCAAAGTAAGATAGCCGTCGAGAAAGATCCGACCCAACTGCGCAGCAGTCGGCCCGAATCTCGGGGACTACACCCAGTGGGTGCGCTGACGCGCCCCCACGGAAGAAACCAGGAAAGCAAAGCAGGCAAGAGCGAAGGACTCACCCGGATAGTGGTTCGCGTTGACAAGAACTCTTGGTTGAGCTGTTGCAGCAGGGCAGCTTGAGCTTGTAGCCGGCTCCGGACCCCTTGAGCCGCCACATCTAGCTCGCCAGTCCCCCCGCTGGGAGTCCACTCGGACACGGCGGTGCTGGCCGCCTCCAGATCTCCCGCCGGCTGGCCCGCGCCCGCGGCTCGGCGCGACTCCCCCAGCACGCCGGCCCGTCGCCAGCTGCACCTCGAGGCCGGCTTTGCTCTCTGGCGCCGCTGACGATTGACCGCCTTGGCCCGCTCCGGTTGGCGCCGCAGGCGGCGCTCTCCCCGCCAAGGCCACGGGGTCCTCCTCCCTCTCCAACAGCGGCGGGTCTTGGATGATCTCCTCCGCCAAGGGCAACGGGGTGTCGGGGGCTACGGCTCGGAGAGGAACGGCGAGCAGCGGAGGCTGGCTGCGCGAGCTTTCCGCCTCCGTCTCCGCGGTAGCCGCCTCCCTCTAGGCCTTGGCTACCGTTTCGGCCTACTCCTTCGCCGCCTGGGCGGCCGCCTTCTCCGCCGCCTCGCGCTCCTCCCGCGCTTCGCGGGTGTTCCGCTCTGTGGCCTCCCTAAGATCGGCGTGGGGGTCCACGCGGCGAGAGCTCGAAGACCCTCCAGTCGGCCCCACGACGGAGCCGCCCGGGCCCCGCTCAAGGGAAAGCGGTGCCCTGTCCAGCAAGCGAGGAAAAGTTAAGAAGGCATTCAAAGAAAAAGAGGACAATAACGAGAATGCGGCAAGGTAATTGAAGACTTACGCCGAGACCGCCTGGGGCTGTTTCACAGCCTTGCGGAAGCGGGCCGCCTTCGCGGCTGCCTCATATCGCTTTGTCGCCGCGGCGGAAGGCTTGGACTTTTTCGGCCGACTGCCGAAGAGGCCTAGAGCGGCCCGACGCTTCTGCGCGCCGCCGGCAGCCGGCGCGACAGACGAGCCCGCGCCCTGTTGGTCGGCCGCCGGCTGGCGACGCGGAGCGACTTCGGCTTCGAAGCCGTCCGGCCAGTCCTCGAAGCTCGCGGTGAACCTTGAGCCTCCGGGCTCGGCACTGTCCCCCACGACGGCGTCTTCCATGGCGGCTGCCCCCAAGTCTGGGTCATCAACGTCATCCACTGTGCGGTCGGGGGCGTACTGGCGTTCAATCCCTGCCACCCCGGCCGGCGGCGCAAGAAGAGGATTCTGCTCAACGAGCCGACTGGTCAGAAGCCGGCCGTCCCGAAGCCGGCTGACGACAAAAAAGAAGATAAAGAGAGAAACTTACCACGGGTGGAGGATTGGCGCAAGAATACGGCGCCTTGCCGTATTGCCAGTCCCCGCCAAGCTTGCAGTTGGCAATATAATTGACCATGAGCGCCACCTCCGCGTGGGGCATCTCCCATGTGCTCAGCCGGCTTGGGTCGAAGCGGCCGCTCATCTGACACATCATGTGGGGCCGGCTTTGGAGAGGAAGGATCCGGCGCTCCACGAAGGTGACCACCAAGTCGGCCCTGCGCAAGCCTTTCGACTGAATCAGCACCCGAAGCCGGGAGATGGCGGCATTCCCAGCCGGAGACAACGACCGGGACCGGAAGCTCCACGAGGGCTGCCTCCCAGCCGGCGGGCCGGCTACGTAAGCCGGCAGGTTGATGTAGTCTTCTTGCTCGGCGACATTCTTCACATAGAAAGAAGATCTCTGCCAGACCTTTACCGACTGGATCAGGGGGATGGGCGGGAACGGATTGTTCTCGCTCGCCCTCCTCATGGTGATGAAGGCTACGCAGGGGGCAGGCACGCCAGCGACGACCGTGCCGAGCTTGCTCTGTAAGAACTCTCCCCAGAGCTCCAGCGTGGGGAGCAGCCCCAAGAACCCTTCGCAGAGGGAGACGAAGGCCGATAGCAGCATCACCGCATTGGGCGTGAGGTGATGCGGCTGGAGGTTGTAGAAGTCGAGGAAAGAGCGCAGAAACCCGCTCGCCGGGAGGCCGAAGCCGCGCAGGCAGTGCGAGCAGAAGACGACCCGCTCGCCCTCCTCCGGCGCCGGCGAGATCTCCCTCACGGGCGCCAGGCGGACCTGTACGCGGTCGGCACCGGGAAGGCGCCGGGTCTGGCGAAGGAACTCCACGTGGTCTTCATGGACGTTGGAGCCGTCCCACGAGCTTGACAACACCATGGGAGCGAGGTGGTGTGGAGGCGCGGCGGCGCTGAGACGGGAAGCCGCGACGGCAGCGAGAGGAAGAAGACGAGGGTTAGGAGGGACGGAGCGGGAGGGGGCGTGCGAACCTCTATCGCTCTCCCTCCTCCCCCTACTTATAGGCTCATGTGGCGGAGCGGAGGAGGCGCGGCGTGGGGAGGCGTGGGGATCGATCGTGCCCACTCCCCGCGTCCCGCGATTATCGAGCCTTAACGGCGAATCAAACTGCCCCGAGAAGGCGAGCGGCCCCTGTGGGCCATGGAAGATCCACGCCCGGACCAAGACTCGCGAGTGGCGGGCCCGGGCCTGCGGCGGCGTCCCGTTGCGCGCGTGCGCTCGCAGGATCCCGCTGCCACGTGGCCGCGGAGGGGGCCCGTGGTCAGCACGCAGGTCCCCCCTCCTTCCGCCTGTAAGACGCAGAGCTCTCTGAAGTCGGCATGCGCCCGCAAGGCCGGCTCTTCAGGATGGGAAGCTGACCAAGCTCCTCGTCCCCCCGATCGCCTCGGAGCTCGATCAGCTTCGGGGACTAGTGTCGGAGTAAATAGCCATGGGTAGCCTAGCCGGCTCCCCCTGGCCCTTCTGAAAAAAGTTATGAGCCCGCCCGGCTCTCAAGAATCCAAGACGTGGGGCCGCCTTCCCCTAGCTGGCTGCAGCCCAGGCCGGCTTTCGGAAGGCGGTCCGACTTTCGCCCTCATGAGAAGGCCGACTCCAAGAAGCCGGCTCCCCATAAAGCGGTCAAGACCGTACCCACAAAGTTTGCACCCACCTAACGGCGGTGCGATGGGGCGTGGCTACAGTAAAGCCTGCCACCCCCGAATCCCGGAGCACGCCTGGCATAGTGCGCAGTGCGGGGTAGGCGTGACCCGTCCGGCGCAGCACTGTTGCCATGCTGACTCTGACGTCACCCACGGCGGGCCGCCAGCATGGCCCGTCGATGGTGGGGCCCTTCAAGCAGAGAGACGCCCGAAGGCGGCCACGCCTCCAACTAGTCGGCCTAAGACAGGGCCGGCTCCCCGTAGCCGGCTTGCCGCCTCCCTCGAGGAAGATGCCCCATTAAGGAGACAAGACGCGGTAAGGCTACAGCGATCGCCCGACAGGCGGCGGTACTGTAGCCGCGCTTACCACGATGAAGCTCACGTCAACAAGATAAAGCCACAGTGACCAGCCGCCGACCAGGCCCTGGGCAGTGGGGCCTGCCTGTCGACCAAGGAGCCGGCAGCCGGCGGGACCCACCAGTCGGCGGGCCCCAGCAGCCGGCGCAGAAGTCGGCGAGCGCAGTCACAGACGGCTGGGCCCCGCGCCTAGCCGGATTACCATTGTACCCCCGAGGGGTAGGCCTATATAAACCCCCCGGAGCACCCATGCAAAGGGTTGGACCCCCTGCTAGTTCTAGACACCACGCTAGGAGAAGAAGCAGGCTAGCTGTGCCCTTTC
>NC_041380.1:546001919-546031277 GCF_002162155.2 Triticum dicoccoides | reverse complement strand
AGGAGCGTTGTGTAGCTACTTGATTCATCAAGCGAGCATGCGGAGACCCCACAGAGCAGCAGTAGGGGTGTTATCTCCTCGGAGAGCCCCGAAGCTGGGTAAGATCCGCCGGCGTGCATGTCTTCGCCTCATCCCGCTTCCAGGCACCGGCGATGTCTTACTGGTTCCCACAAAGATAAGCCACCCGTTGGCATATGTCGCACCCACCACCCGACAACAATACAAGGAAGAACAGCCTCGCGAGGGTCTGTTCTTGGCTGGGGCGATGAACTGCCGGGGGGAGTTCAGCCACCTTTCTCTATCTCTCTCTCTCTCTCTGCTTACCACCTCTCTACTTGTCGAGCCCTAGGAGGAGACTGAGCCGAACCCCTTGCTACGCGGGTGGCCGGTCCTATTTATAGTGGCCCTGGTCCTCTCCCCAAATATTGAGCGGGAAGGGAGCCAACAATGGCGGGCTAATTTGAAGGGGGACAACAAGTATCAACTATCCTGACAAAAGTAGTCTTCGCTTGCACAAAGCTCTAGTGATGACGCCGTCTTGGGCTCCACGGTGACCTCCGTCTCGTAGTCCTCCTGGTCTTGGTCTTGTTGCACCGAAACGGCAACCTTTCCCTGATGCCTCGGTACTCCGCGGCTGCGTTTTCCCCCTTTGCACCAAAGAGGAAAGGAGGACGCTGCGCGGGCTGGCACCCGCCTGGCGCCCTGAGTCGTCATGGCTTGCGTCACGGGCACCTCGCGAGGTACCCCGCCTTGATCTCTCCGCCTCCTCGTGAGCCAGCCTGACGAGGCCATGCCTGAGGAAGCTCCGTGTCGTCCGCCCCACGAGGCTTGGCTTCTCGCGAGGGTCTTGAGTTTGTGTTGGTGAAGATGGGCCGTGCTGGGCCCCCCTTTGAGCCACGCCGCAGGCCGCAGGCAGGCAAGTCTAGGGACCCCCATTCCCAGAACGCCGACAAAAGTACCTTCCCAGTGATGATCCATCCTGACTTGGTCCGGGATTGGCAGTCGACTTGGTTTTACTGCAAGGATCAGCCAACCCCTGGCCAGTCGACTAGGCTTCCTCCTTTCTCCTTGGCTCGAGTGGAGAAGCATGCTCCCCTGAAGATAGTTCCAGAAGAGAAGGCGCAGGTCAAGGAGCTGGTCGAACGGGTCGTCCAGCTTGTCCGTGACGGAGTGACCGGGATGGATCTGCTGGAGGTCTTTCTCGATCGACGCATCCAACCCCTTCAGGCGCGCGATCATCCGATGTGGATGTATTCTGGGCTCGAAGATACCACTTGGATCCACCCAGAGGAGGTCAGTGAGGATACCTGGGAGAGCTGGTTGAGAGGAATCATTGGCAATAAGGACAACCCTCGGGGATCCAGGAGGGTGATTCCATTTGACAACTCGCGTCAGCCGGAGTAGGTACGTTTCTGTAAGTAACTTTCCGACTCTCCATGTGATGTCCCGTTTGCGGTCGACTGAATGTCTTTTGATTGTTATTTTTTCAGGCCCTCATTGAAATGTACTCGATGCCCAATGGAGAGCAAGGGCAAGACTTGGAAGGCGAGGCGAGCGGCGGCGACAGTGGCGAGTGGACTTCTGATGGTGAAGAGGATGGAGAAAGCGAAGACTCAAGCGACAAAGAAGAAGTTGAGTCGCCTCCTCGCAGGGAGAGGCGATCCAAACTTGCCCAAGAACGACCGAGCGTTCGTGAAAAGGCGACTGCTCAAGCTGGTCAATCTTCGAAGCGTCCTCGGATCTCTTCACCAACCCCGACCGAGAAAGCGCCCAAAGTTGAGTGGGATCAGAACTGGTGGGGGCACGTAAAGTGCACTCACTGGGTGTAGTCCCCGAGACTACGGTGGACTGCTGGCAGTCGACTGTAGTCTGAGTTCTACTTTCTCTTTTTTTTACTACCTGGACTCGACTTCGGCGGGCCGGTCGACTGGGATTAGAACCGGTGGGGGCACGCAAAGTGCACCCACTGGGTGTAGTCCCTGAGACTATGGTGGACTGCGGGCAGTCGACCGTGGTCTTATTATTTATTGCCTTTGTTGTTTTTCGCTGTAAAATAACTTCTCCTCTTTGATTGCAGAAATCTTGTGATCTGGCAGCTCGCTTTGCTGATTTGGAGAAACAGCAGATCCAACTGAACCTTGACTTGGAGCTGGCCAAGACAGAGCTGCAAAAGGCTAAGGATGGTGCCAATGGTAAGACGAGTTTGTCGACTGGTTTGCCTTGGGCTTGAGTACCCTTCTGCTCTTTCTGAATCAAGCACCATTTCTTTGCAAAAAAGCTGAGAGAAGCTCTGGCAAAGAAGGACCAGGATCTGGTTGCTGCCCGAAAGGAAGCTGACGACAGAATCGCTCTGGCCGAACAGAAGCTGGCTTCGGTCGGCCAGTTGGAAGAATACATAATAAAATGATTATTATATTTCCTTGTTCATGATAATTGTCTATTATTCATGCTATAATTGTATTATCCGGAAATCGTAATACATGTGTGAATACATAGACCACAATGTGTCCCTAGTGAGCCTCTAGTTGACTAGCTCGTTGATCAACAGATAGTCATGGTTTCCTGGCTATGGACATGGGGATGTCATTGATAACGGGATCACATCATTAGGAGAATGATGTGATGGACAAGACCCAATCCTAAGCTTATCTCAAAGATCGTGTAGTTCGTTCGTTGTAGCTTTTCTAATGTCAAGTATCATTTCCTTAGACCATGAGATTGTGAAACTCCCGGATACCGTAGGAGTGCTTTGGGTGTATCAAACGTCACAACGTAACTGGGTGGCTATAAAGGTGCACTACGGGTATCTCCGAAAGTGTCTGTTGGGTTGGCACGAATCGAGACTGGGATTTGTCACGCCGTATGACGGAGAGGTATCTCTGGGCCCACTCGGTAATGCATCATCATAATGAGCTCAATGTGACCAAAGGGTTGGTCACGGGATCATGCATTATGGTACGAGTAAAGTGACTTGCCGGTAACGAGATTGAGCAAGGTATTGGGATACTGACGATCGAGTCTCGGGCAAGTAACGTACCGATTGACAAAGGGAATTGAATACGGGATTGATTAAGTCCTCGACATCGTGGTTCATCCGATGAGATCATCGAGGAGCATGTGGGAGCCAACATGGGTATCCAGATCCCGCTGTTGGTTATTGACCGGAGAGGCCTCTCGGTCATGTCTGCGTGTCTCCCGAACCCGTAGGGTCTACACACTTAAGGTTCGGTGACGCTAGGGTTGTAGAGATATTAGTATGCAGTAACCCGAAAGTTGTTCGGAGTCCCGGATGGGATCCCGGACGTCACGAGGAGTTCCGGAATGGTCCGGAGGTAAAGATTTATATATAGGAAGTCCAGTTTCGGCCAGCGGGAAGGTTTTGGGGGTTATCGGTATTGTACCGGGACCACCGGAAGGGTCCCGGGGGTCCACCGGATGGGGCCACCTATCCCGGAGGGCCCCATAGGCTGAAGTGGTGTGGGAACCAGCCCCTGATGGGCTGGTGCACCCCACCCAAGGGCCCAAGGCGCCTAGGGTTGGTAACCCTAGGGGGCCGTTGCCCCCCGAGGGGGCATGCGCCCCCCTGGTTGGAAACCCTCAGGGGGTCGTTGCCCCAGGGGCCGCCGCCCCCCTTTAGATGGGCTCTCCAAGGGGGCATGCGCCCCCCCCTATCCCCTATATATAGTGGAAGGGAGGGAGGGCAGACGCACCTTGCTCTTGGCGCCTCCCTTTCCCTCCGTAACACCCCTCCTCCCCGCTTGTGCTTGGCGAAGCCCTGCCGGGATCCTGCTGCATCCACCACCACGCCGTCGTGCTGCTGGATCTTCATCAACCTCTCCTTCCCCCTTGCTGGATCAAGAAGGAGGAGATGTCTTCCCAACCGTACTTGTGTTGAACGCGGAGGTGCTGTCCGTTCGGCACTTGGTCATCGGTGATTTGGATCACGGCGAGTACGACTCCATCATCCCCGTTCACTTGAACGCTTCCGCTCGCGATCTACAAGGGTATGTAGATGCACTCCTATTCCCCTCGTTGCTAAAATACTCCATAGATTGATCTTGGTGATGCGTAGAAAATTTTTAATTTCTGCTACGATCCCCAACAGTGGCATCATGAGCTAGGTCTATGCGTATTTACTATGCACGAGTAGAAAACAAAGTAGTTGTGGGCATCGATATTGTCAATTTGCTTGCCGTTACTAGTCTTATCTTGATTCGGCGGCATCGTGGAATGAAGCGGCCCGGACCAACCTTACACGTACGCTTACGTGAGACCGGTTCCACCGACTGACATGCAGTAGTTGCATAAGGTGGCTGGCGGGTGTCTGTCTCTCCCACTTTAGTCGGATCAGATTTGATGAACAGGGTCCTTATGAAGGGTAAATAGAAATTGGCAATTCACGTTGTGGTTTTGGCATAGGTAAGAAACGTTCTTGCTAGAAACCTATAGCAGACACGTAAAAACTTGCAACAACAATTAGAGGACGTCTAACTTGTTTTTGCAGCAAGTGTTTTGTGATGTGATATGGCCAAAGGTTGTGATGAATGATGAATGATATATGTGATGTATGAGATTGATCAAGTTCTTGTAATAGGGATCACGACTTGCATGTCGATGAGTATGACAACCGACAGGAGCCATAGGAGTTGTCTTTATTTATTTATGACCTGCGTGTCAACATAAACGTCATGTAATTACTTTAATTTATTGCTAAAGTGTTAGCCATAGTAGTAGAAGTAATAGATGACGAGACAACTTCAAGAAGACACGATGATGGAGATCATGATGATGGAGATCATGGTGTCATGCCGGTGACAACGATGATCATGGAGCCCCGAAGATGGAGATCAAAGGAGCAAATGATATTGGCCATATCATGTCACTATTTGATTGCATGTGATGTTTATCATGTTTTACATCTTATTTGCTTAGAACGACGGTAGCTTAAATAAGATGATCCCTCGTAATAATTTCAAGAAAGTGTTCCCCCTAACTGTGCACCGTTGCGAAGGTTCGTTGTTTCAAAGCACCACGTGATGATCGGGTGTGATAGATTCTAACATTCGAATACAACGGGTGTAAGACAGATTTACACACGCAATACACTTAGGTTGACTTGACGAGCCTAGCATGTACAGACATGGCCTCGGAACACAGAAGACCGAAAGGTCGAGCATGAGTCGTATAGAAGATACGATCAACATGAAGATATTCACCGATGTTGACTAGTCCGTCTCACGTGATGATCGGACACGGCCTAGTTAACTCGGATCATGTTATACTTAGATGACTGGAGGGATGTCTATCTGAGTGGGAGTTCATTTAATAATTTGATTAGATGAACTTAATTATCATGAACTTAGTCTAAAATCTTTACAATATGTCTTGTAGATCAAATGGCCCACGTTGTCCTCAACTTCAATGCGTTCCTAGAGAAAACCAAGCTGAAAGACGATGGCAGCAACTATATGGACTGGGTCCGGAACCTGAGGATCATCCTCATAGCTGCCAAGAAAGATTATGTCCTAGAAGCACCGCTAGGTGACGCACCCTTCCCACAGAACCAAGACGTTATGAACGCTTGGCAGACACATGCTGATGATTACTCCCTCGTTCAGTGCGGCATGCTTTACATCTTAGAACCGGGGCTCCAAAAGCGTTTTGAGAGACACGGAGCATATGAGATGTTCGAAGAGCTGAAAATGGTTTTTCAAGCTCATGCCCGGGTCGAGAGATATGAAGTCTCCGACAAGTTCTTCAGCTGTAAGATGGAGGAAAATAGTTTTGTCAGTGAGCACATACTCAAAATGTCTGGGTTGCATAACCGCTTGACTCAGCTGGGAGTTAATCTCCCGGATGACGCGGTCATTGACAGAATCCTTCAGTCGCTTCCACCGAGCTACAAGAGCTTTGTGATGAACTTCAATATGCAAGGGATGGACAAGACCATTCTTGAAGTATTTGCAATGCTGAAATCAGCAGAGGTAGAAGTCAAAAAGGAACATCAAGTGTTGATGGTGAATAAAACCACTAAGTTCAAGAAAGGCAAGGGTAAGAAGAACTTCAAGAAGGACAGCAAGGGAGTTACCGCGCCCGGTAAGCAAGCTGCCGGGAAGAAGCCAAAGAATGTACCCAAGCCCGAGACTGAGTGTTTTTATTGCAAGGGAAGTGGTCACTGGAAGCGGAACTGCCCCAAATACTTAGCGGGCAAGAAGGCCGGCATCACGAAAGGTATATGTGATATACATGTAATTGATGTGTACCTTACCAGTACTCGTAGTAGCTCCTGGGTGTTTGATACCGGTGTGGTTGCTCACATTTGGAACTCAAAGCAGGAGCTGCGGAAAAAACGGAGACTGGCGAAGGACGAGGTGACGATGCGCGTCGGGAATGGTTCCAAGGTCGATGTGATCACCGTCGGCACGCTACCTCTACATTTACCTACGGGATTAGTTTTAAACCTCAATAATTGTTACTTAGTGCCAGCTTTGAGCATGAACATTGTATCAGGATCTCGTTTAATACGAGATGGCTACTCATTTAAATCCGAGAATAATGGTTGTTCTATTTATATGAGAGATATGTTTTTGTTGGGGAACGCAGTAATTTCAAAAAAATTCCTATGCACACGCAAGATCATGGTGATGCATAGCAACGAGAGGGGACAGTATGATCTACGTACCCTTGTAGATCGACAACGGAAGCGTTAACTTGGTTGATGTAGTCGTACGTCTTCACGGTCCGACCGATCAAGCACCGAAACTACGGCACCTCCGAGTTCTAGCACACGTTCAGCTCGATAACGATCCCCGGACTCCGATCCAGCAAAGCATCGGGGAAGAGTTCCGTCAGCACAACGGCGTGGTGACGATCTTGATGTACTACCGTCGCAGGGCTTCGCCTAAGCACCGCTACAATATTATCGAGGACTATGGTGGAAGGGGGCACCGCACACGGCTAAGAATATGATCACGTGGATCAACTTGTGTCTCTAGGGGGTGCCCCTGCCTCCGTATATAAAGGTTCAAGGGAGGGGGGCCGGCCGGCCAGGAGAGGCGCGCCAGGAGGAGTCCTACTCCCTCTGGGAGTAGGACTCCCCCCTTTCCTAGTTGGAATAGGATTCGTGGAGGGGGGGAAAGAGGAGAGAGAGGAGGAAGGGGGGCCGGCCCCCTCTCCTTGTCCAATTCGGACCAAGGGGGGAGGGGCGCGCGGCCCATCTCTGGCCACCTCTCCTCTCTTCCACTAAGGCCCACTAAGGCCCATATACCTCCCGAGGGGTTCCAGTAACCTCCGGGTACTCCGGTAAAATCCCGATTTCACCCGGAACACTTCCGATATCCAAACATAGGCTTCCAATATATCAATCTTTATGTCTCGACCATTTGGAGACTCCTCGTCATGTCCGTGATCACATCCGGGACTCCTAACAACCTTCGGTACATCAAAATGCATAAACTCATAATATAACTGTCATCGTAACCTTAAGCGTGCGGACCCTACGGGTTCGAGAACAAT
This sequence comes from Triticum dicoccoides, assembly GCF_002162155.2. Lineage (NCBI taxonomy): Eukaryota > Viridiplantae > Streptophyta > Magnoliopsida > Poales > Poaceae > Triticum > Triticum dicoccoides. The sequence continues at coordinate 546,023,762 of NC_041380.1, read as the reverse complement.
GTAGACATGACCGAGACACGTCTCCGGTCAATAACCAATAGCGGAACCTGGATGCTCATATTGGCTCCTACATATTCTACGAAGATCTTTTATCGGTCAGACCGCATAACAACATACATTGTTCCTTTTGTCATCGGTATGTTACTTGCCCGAGATTCGATCGTCGGTATCCCATACCTAGTTCAATCTTGTTACCGGCAAGTCTCTTTACTCGTTCTGTAATACATCATCCCGCAACTAACTCATTAGTTGCAATGCTTGCAAGGCTTAAGTGATGTGCATTACAGAGAGGGCCCAAAGATACCTCTCCGACAATCGGAGTGACAAATCCTAATCTCAAAATACGCCAACCCAACATGTACCTTTGGAGACACCTGTAGAGCTCCTTTATAATCACCCAGTTACGTTGTGACGTTTGGTAGCACACAAAGTGTTCCTCCGGCAAACGGGAGTTGCATAATCTCATAGTCATAGGAACATGTATAAGTCATGAAGAAAGCAATAGCAACATACTAAATGATCGGGTGCTAAGCTAATGGAATGGGTCATGTCAATCACATCATTCTCCTAATGATGTGATCCCGTTAATCAAATGACAACTCTTTGTCTATGGTTAGGAAACATAACCATCTTTGATTAACGAGCTAGTCTAGAAGAGGCATACTAGTGACACTCTGTTTGTCTATGTATTCACACATGTATTATGTTTCCGGTTAATACAATTCTAGCATGAATAATAAACTTTTATCATGATATATAAGGAAATAAATAATAACTTTATTATTGCCTCTAGGGCATATTTCCTTCAGTCTCCCACTTGCACTAGAGTCAATAATCTAGATTACACAGTAATGATTCTAACACCCATGGAGCCTTGGTGTTGATCATGTTTTGCTCGTGGAAGAGGCTTAGTCCACGGGTCTGCTACATTCAGATCCGTATGTATCTTGCAAATCTCTATGTCTCCCACCTGGACAAGATCCCAGATGGAATTGAAGCGTCTCTTGATGTGCTTGGTTCTCTTGTGAAATCTGGATTCCTTTGCCAAGGCAATTGCACCAGTATTGTCACAAAAGATTTTCATTGGACCCGATGCACTAGGTATGACACCTAGATCGGATATGAACTCCTTCATCCAGACTCCTTCATTCGCTGCTACCGAAGCAGCTATGTATTCCGCTTCACACGTAGATCCCGACACGACGCTCTATTTAGAACTGCACCAACTGACAGCTCCACCGTTTAATGTAAACACGTATCCGGTTTGCAATTTAGAATCGTCCGGATTAGTGTCAAAGCTTGCATCAACGTAACCGTTTATGATGAGCTCTTTGTCACCTCCATATACGAGAAACATATCCTTAGTCCTTTTCAGGTACTTCGGGATGTTCTTGACCACTGTCCAGTGATCCACTCCTGGATTACTTTGGTACCTCCCTGCTAGACTTACAGCAAGGCACACATCAGGTCTGGTACACAGCATTGCATACATGATAGAGCCTATGGCTGACGCATAGGGAACATCTTTCATTTTCTCTCTATCTTCTGCAGTGGTCGGGCATTGAGTCTGACTCAACTTCACACCTTGTAACACGGGGAAGAACCCTTTCTTTGCTTGATCCATTTTGAACTTCTTCAAAATCTTGTCAAGGTATGTGCTTTGTGAAAGTCCAATTAAACGTCTTGATCTATCTCTATAGATCTTTATGCCTAATATGTAAGTAGCTTCACCGAGGTCTTTCATTGAAAAACTCTTATTCAAATATCCCTTTATGCTATCCAAAAGTTCTATATCATTTCCAATCAGTAATATGTCATCCACATATAATATCAGAAATGCTACAGAGCTCCCACTCACTTTCTTGTAAATACAGGCTTCTCCAAAAGTCTGTATAAAACCAAATGCTTTGATCACACTATCAAAGCGTTTATTCCAACTCCGAGAGGCTTGCACCAGTCCATAAATGGATCGCTGGAGCTTGCACACTTTGTTAGCTCCCTTTGGATCGACAAAACCTTCCGGTTGCATCATATACAACTCCTCTTCCAGAAATCCATTCAGGAATGCAGTTTTGACATCCATCTACCAAATTTCATAATCATAAAATGCGGCAATTGCTAACATGATTCGGACAGACTTAAGCATCGCTACGGGTGAGAGGGTCTCATCGTAGTCAACCCCTGAACTTGTCGAAAACCTTTTGCGACAAGTCGAGCTTTGTAGACAGTAATATTACCGTCAGCGCAGTCTTCTTCTTGAAGATCCATTTATTCTCAATTGCTTGCCGATCATCGGGCAAGTTAACCAAAGTCCATACTTTGTTCTCATACATGGATCCCATATCAGATTTCATGGCTTCAAGCCATTTTACGGAATCTGGGCTCACCATCGCTTCTTCATAGTTCGTAGTTGCATCATGATCTAGTAGCATGACATGCTGGTAGGCAGTATGACTTATATCGCCCACAACTCACTTGTGTTCTACTCGTGCATATAACATCAACATATAAAACCTAGGCTCTGATACCACTGTTGGGTTTCGTAGTAATTTCAAAAAATTTCCTACGCACACTCAAGATCATGTGATGCACAGCAACGAGAGGGGGGAGTGTGATCTACATACCTAGTAGATCGACAACGGAAGCGTTTGGTTGATGTAGTCGTACGTCTTCACGGCCCGACCAATCAAGCACCGAAACTACGGCACCTCCGAGTTTTAGCACACGTTCAGCTCGATGACGATCCCCGAACTCCGATCCAGCAAAGTGTCGGGGAAGAGTTCCATCAGCATGACGGCGTGGTGACGATCTTGACGTGCTACTGCTGCAGGGCTTCGCCTAAGCACCGCTACAATATTATCGAGGACTATGGTGGCTGGGGGCGCCGCACACGGCTAAGGAATAGATCACGTGGATCAACTTGTGTGTCTCTGGGGTGCCCCTACCTTCGTATATAAAGGACTAAAGGGGGGAGGCTGGCCGGCCAAGGAGGGCGCGCCAGGAGAGACCTACTCCCTCTGGGAGTAGGATCCCCCCCCCCCCAATCCTAGTTGGAATAGGATTCGCGGAGGGGGGAAAGAGAGAGAGGGGCCGACCCCCTCTCCTTGTCCTATTCGGACCAAGGGAGGGGAGGGGCGCGCGGCCCATGAGGGGCTGCCTCTTGTCTTTTCCACTAAGGCCCATCATGGCCCATATAGCTCCCTGGGGGTTCCGGTAACCTCCCGGTACTCCAGTAAAATCCCGATTTCACCCGGAACACTTCCGATATCCAAACATAGGCTTCCAATATATCAATCTTTATGTCTTGACCATTTCGAGACTCCTCGTCATGTCCGTGATCACATCCAGGACTCCGAACAACCTTCGGTACATAAAAATGCATAAACTCATAATATAACTGTCATCGTAACCTTAAGCGTGCGGACCCTACGGGTTCGAGAACAATGTAGACATGACCGAGACATGTCTCCAGTCAATAACCAATAGCGGGACCTGGATGCCCATATTGGCTCCTACATATTCTACGAAGATCTTTATCGGTCAGACCGCATAACAACATACGTCGTTCCCTTTGTCATCGGTATGTTACTTGCCCGAGATTCGATCGTCGGTATTCCAATACCTAGTTCAATCTCGTTGCCGGCAAGTCTCTTTACTCGTTCTGTAATACATCATCCCACAACTAACTCATTTAGTTGCAATGCTTGCAAGGCTTAAGTGATGTGCATTACCGAGAGGGCCCAGAGATACCTCTCCCACAATCGGAGTGACAAAACCTAATCTTGAAATACGCCAACCCAACATGTACCTTTGGAGACACCTGTAGTACTCCTTTATAATCACCCAGTTACGTTGTGATGTTTGGTAGTACCCAAAGTGTTCCTCCGGTAAACGGGAGTTGCATAATCTCATAGTTATAGGAACATGTATAAGTCATGAAGAAAGCAATAGCAACATACTAAACGATCGGGTGCTAAGCTAATGGAATGGGTCATGTCAATCAGATCATTCTCTCAATGATGTGATCCCGTTAATCAAATAACAACTCATTGTTCATGGTTAGGAAACATAACCATCTTTGATTAACGAGCCAGTCAAGTAGAGGCATACTAGTGACACTTTGTTTGTCTATGTATTCACACATGTATTATGTTTCCGGTTAATACAATTCTAGCATGAATTATAAACATTTATCATGATATAAGGAAATAAATAATAACTTTATTATTGCCTCTAGGGCATATTTCCTTCAGTCTCCCACTTGCACTAGAGTCAATAATCTAGTTCACATCGCCATGTGATTTAACAGCAATAGTTCACATCACCATGTGATTAACACCCATAGTTCACATCGATATGTGATCAACACCCAAAAGGGTCTACTAGAGTCAGTAATCTAGTTCACATCGCTATGTGATTAACACCCAAAGAGTACTAAGGTGTGATCATGTTTTGCTTGTGAGATAATTTTAGTCAATGGGTCTGCCACATTCAGATCCATAAGTATTTTGCGAATTTCTATGTCAACAATGCTCTGCACGGAGCTACTCTAGCTTATTGCTCCCACTTTCAATATGTATCTAGATCGAGACTTAGAGTCATCCAGATCTGTGTCAAAACTTGCATCGACGTAACTTTTTACGATGAACCTTTTTGTCACCTCCATAATTGAGAAATATTTCCTTATTCCACTAAGGATAATTTTGACCGTTGTCCAGTAATTTCTATCTTCTGCCGTGGTCGGGCTTTGAGTCTTACTCAATTTCACACCTTGCAACACAGGCAAGAACTCTTTCTTTGACTGTTCCATTTTGAACTACTTCAAAATCTTGTCAAGGTATGTACTCATTGAAAAACTTATCAAGCGTCTTGATCTATCTCTATAGATCTTGATGCTCAATATGTAAGCAGCTTTACCAAGGTCTTTGTTTGAAAAACTCCTTTCAAATATTCCTTTTTGCTTTCCAGAAAATTATACATTATTTCCGATCAACAATATGTTGTTCACATATACTTATCAGAAATGTTGTAGTGCTCCCACTCACTTTCTTGTAAATACAGGCTTCACCATAAGTCTGTATAAAACTATATGCTTTGATCAACTTATCAAAGCGTATATTCCAACTCTGAGATGCTTGCACCAGTCCATAGATGGATCGTTGGAGCTTGCATATTTTGTTAACACCTTTAGGATTGACAAAACCTTCTGGTTGCATCATATACAACTCTTCTCTAAGAGATCCATTAAGGAATGCAGTTTTGTTTATCCATTTGCCAGATTTCATAAAATGCGGCAATTGCTAACATGATTCAGACAGACTTAAGCATATATACGAGTGAGAAAATCTCATCGTAGTCAACACCTTGAACTTGTCGAAAACCTTTTGCGACAATTCTAGCTTTGTAGATAGTAACACTACTATCAGCGTTCGTCTTCCTCTTGAAGATCCATTTATTTTCTATGGCTTGCCGATCATCGGGCAAATCCATCAAAGTCCATACTTTGTTCTCATACATGGATCATATCTCAGATTTTATGGCCTCAAACCATTTCGCGGAATCTGGGCTCATCATCGCTTCCTCATAGTTCGCAAGTTCATCATGGTCTAGTAACATGAATTCCAGAACAGGATTACTGTACCACTCTAGTGCGGATCTCACTCTGGTTTACCTACGAGATTCGGTAGTAACTTGATCTGAAGTTACATGATCATCATCATTAGCTTCCTCACTAATTGGTGTAGTAGTCACAGGAAGAGATTTCTGTGAAGAACTACTTTCCAATAAGGGAGCAGGTATAGTTACCTCATCAAGTTCTAATTTCCTCCCACTCACTTCTTTCGAGAGAAACTCCTTCTCTAGAAAAACTCCGAATTTAGCAACAAAAGTCTTGCCTTCGGATTTGTGATAGAAGGTGTACCCAACAGTCTCCTTTGGGTATCCTATGAAGACATATTTCTCCGATTTGGGTTTGAGCTTATCAGGATGAAACCTTTTCATATAAGCATCACAATCCCAAACTTTAAGAAACGACAACTTTGGTTTCTTGCCAAACCACAGTTCAGATTGTGTCGTCTCAATGGACTTAGATGGTGCCCTTTTAAACGTGAATGCAGCTGTCTTTAATGCATAACCCCAAAATGATAGTGGTAGATCGGAAAGAGACATCATAGATCGCACCATATCTAATAAAGTACGGTTATAATGTTCGGACACACCATTATGCTGTGGTGTTCCAGGTGGCGTGAGTAGTAAAACTATTTCACATTGTTTTAACTGAAGGTGAAACTCGTAACTCAAATATTTTACCTCTGCGATCATATCATAGAAACTTTTATTTTCTTGTTACGATGATTCTCCACTTCACTCTAAAATTCTTTGAACTTTTCAAATATTTCAGACTTGTGTTTCATTAAGTAGATATACCCATATCTGCTCAAATCATCTGTGAAGTTCAGAAAATAATGATACCCGCCGCGAGCCTTAACACTCATCGGATCACATACATCAGTATGTATTATTTCCAATAAGTCAGTTGCTCGCTCCATAGTTCCGGAGAACGGTGTTTTAGTCATCTTGCCCATGAGGCATGGTTCACAAGCATCAACTGATTCATAGTCAAGTGATTCCAAAAACCCATTAGCATGGAGTTTCTTCATGCGCTTTACACCAATATGACCTAAATGGCAGTGCCACAAATAAGTTGCACTATCATTATTAACTTTGCATCTTTTGGTTTCAATATTATGATTATGTGTATCACTACGATCGAGATCCAATAAACTATTTTCATTGGGTGTGTAACCATATAAGGTTTTATTCATGTGAACAGAAAAAAAAATTATTCTCTTACTTAAATGAATAACCGTATTACAATAAACATGATCAAATCATATTCATGCTCAACGCAAACACCAAATAACACTTATTCAGGTTCAACACTAATCCCGAAAGTTTAGGGAGTGTGCGATGATGATCATATCAATCTTGGAACCACTTCCAACACACATCGTCACTTCACCCTTAACTAGTCTCTGTTTATTCTGCAACTCCCGTTTTGAGTTACTAATCTTAGCAACTGAACTAGTATCAAATACTGAGGGGTTGCTATAAACACTAGTAAAGTACACATCAATAACATGTATATCAAATATACTTATGTTCACTTTGCCATCCTTCTTATCTGCCAATCACTTGGGGTAGTTCCGCTTCCAGTGACCAGTCCCTTTGCAGTAGAAACACTTAGTCTCAGGCTTAGGACTAGACTTGGGCTTCTTCACTTGAGCAGCAACTTGCTGGCTGTTCTTCTTGAAGTTCCCCTTCTTCCCTCTGCCCTTTTCTTGAAACTAGTGGTCTTGTCTACCATCAACACTTGATGTTTTTCTCGATTTCTACCTTCGTCAATTTCTGCATTACGAAGAGCTTGGGAATCGTTTCTGTTATCCCTTGCATATCATAGTTCATCACGAAGTTCTACTAACTTGGTGATGGTGACTAGAGAATTCTGTCAATCACTATCTTATCTGGAAGATTAACTCCCACTTGATTCAAGGGATTGTAGTACTCAGACAATCTGAGCACATGCTCACTAGTTGAGCGATTCTCCTCCATCTTTTAGCTATAGAACTTGTTGGAGACTTCATATCTCTCAACTCGGGTATTTGCTTGAAATATTAACTTCAACTCCTGGAACATCTCATATGCTCCATGACGTTCAAAACGTCTTCGAAGTCCCGATTCTAAGCCATTAAGCATGGTGCACTAAACTATCAAGTAGTCATCATATTGAGCTAGCCAAACGTTCATAACGTCTGCATCTGCTCCTGCAATAGGTCCGTCACCTAGCGGTGCATCAAGGACATAATTCTTCTGTGCAGCAATGAGGATAAACCTCAGATCACGGATCCAATCCGCATTATTGCTACTAACATCTTTCAACACAATTTTCTCTAGGAACATATCAAAATAAACACAGGGAAGCAACAACGCGAGCTATTGATCTACAACATAATTTTCAAAATACTACCAGGACTAAGTTCATGATAAATTTAAGTTCAGTTAATTTACTTAAAGAACTCCCACTTAGATAGGCATCCCTCTAATCCTCTAAGTGATTACGTGATCCAAATCAACTAAACCATGTCCGATCATCACGTGAGATGGAGTAGTTTCATTGGTGAACATCATTATGTTGATCATATCTACTATATGATTCATGCTCGACCTTTCGGTCTCCGTGTTCCGAGGCCATATCTGTATATGCTTGGCTCGTCAAGTATAACCTGAGTATTCCGCGTGTGCAACTGTTTTGCACCCGTTGTATTTGAACGTAGAACCTATCACACCCGATCATCACGTGGTGTCTCAGCACGAAGAACTTTCGCAACGGTGCATACTCAGGGAGAACACTTCTTGATAATTTAGTGAGAGATCATCTTATAATGCTACCGTCAATCAAAGCAAGATAAGATGCATAAAAGATAAACATCACATGCAATCAATATAAGTGATATGATATGGCCATCATCATCTTGTGCTTGTGATCTCCATCTCCGAAGCACCGTCGTGATCACCATCGTCATCGGCGTGACACCTTGATCTCCATCGTAGCATCGTTGTCGTCTCGCCAAGCTTGTGCTTCCACGACTATCGCTACCGTTTAGTGATAAAGTAAAGCATTACATCGCGATTGCATTGCATACAATAAAGCGACAACCATATGGCTCCTACCGGTTGCCGATAACTCGGTTACAAAACATGATCATCTCATACAATAAAATTCAGCATCATGTCTTGACCATATCACATCACAACATGCCCTGCAAAAACAAGTTAGACGTCCTCTACTTTGTTGTTGCAAGTTTTACGTGGCTGCTACGGGCTTAAGTAAGAACCAATCTCACCTATGCATCGAAACCACAACGATAGTTTGTCAATTTGACTCCGTTTTAACCTTCGCAAGGACCGGGCGTAGCCATACTTGGTTCAACTAAAGTTGGAGAAACTGTCACCCACAAGCCATCTCTGTGCAAAGCACGTCGGGAGAACCGGTCTCGCGTAAGCGTACGCGTAATGTCGGTCTGGGCCGCTTCATCCAACAATACCGCCGAACCAAAGTATGACATGCTGGTAGGCAGTATGACTTATATCGCCCACAACTCACTTGTGTTCTAATCGTGCATATAACATCAACATATAAAACCTAGGCTCTGATACCACTGTTGGATTTCGTAGTAATTTCAAAAAATTTCCTACGCACACTCAAGATCATGTGATGCATAGCAACTAGAGGGGGGAGTGTGATCTACATACCTAGTAGATCGACAACGGAAGCGTTTGGTTGATGTAGTCGTACGTCTTCACGGCCCGACCGATCAAGCACCGAAACTACGGCACCTCCGAGTTTTAGCACACGTTCAGCTCGATGACGATCCCCGGACTCCGATCCAGCAAAGTGTCGGGGAAGAGTTCCGTCAGCACGATGGCGTGGTGACGATCTTGACGTGCTACTGCTGCAGGGCTTCGCCTAAGCACCGCTACAATATTATCGAGGACTATGGTGGTTGGGGGCGCCGCACACGGCTAAGGAATAGATCACGTGGATCAACTTGTGTGTCTCTGGGGTGCCCCTGCCTCCGTATATAAAGGACTAAAGGGGGGAGGCTGGCCGGCCAAGGAGGGCGCGCCAGGAGAGTCCTACTCCCTCTAGGAGTAGGATCCCCCCCCCCCAATCCTAGTTGGAATAGGATTCGCGGAGGGGGGAAAAGAGAGAGAGGGCCGGCCCCCTCTCCTTGTCCTATTCGAACCAAGGGAGGGGAGGGGCGCGCGGCCCATGAGGGGCTGCCTCTTCTCTTTTCCACTAAGGCCCATCATGGCCCATATAGCTCCCGGGGGGTTCCGGTAACCTCTCGGTACTCCGGTAAAATCCTGATTTCACCCGGAACACTTCCGATATCCAAACATAGGCTTCCAATATATCAATCTTTATGTCTCGACCATTTAGAGACTCCTCTTTATGTCCGTGATCACATCCGGGACTCCGAACAACCTTCGGTACATCAAAATGCATAAACTCATAATATAACTGTCATCGTAACCTTAAGCGTGCGGACCCTACGGGTTCGAGAACAATGTAGACATGACCGAGACATGTCTCCAGTCAATAACCAATAGCGGGACCTGGATGCCCATATTGGCTCCTACATATTCTACGAAGATCTTTATCGGTCAGACCGCATAACAACATACGTCGTTCCCTTTGTCATCGGTATGTTACTTGCCCGAGATTCGATCGTCGGTATTCCAATACCTAGTTCAATCTCGTTGCCGGCAAGTCTCTTTACTCGTTCTATAATACATCATCCCGCAACTAACTCATTTAGTTGCAATGCTTGCAAGGCTTAAGTGATGTGCATTACCGAGAGGGCCCAGAGATACCTCTCCCACAATCGGAGTGACAAAACCTAATCTCGAAATGCGCCAACCCAACATGTACCTTTGGAGACACCTGTAGTACTCCTTTATAATCACCCAGTTATGTTGTGACGTTTGGTAGTACCCAAAGTGTTCCTCCGGTAAACGGGAGTTGCATAATCTCATAGTTATAGGAACATGTATAAGTCATGAAGAAAGCAATAACAACATACTAAACGATCGGGTGCTAAGCTAATGGAATGGGTCATGTCAATCAGATCATTCTCTCAATGATGTGATCCCGTTAATCAAATAACAACTCATTGTTCATGGTTAGGAAACATAACCATCTTTGATTAACGAGCCAGTCAAGTAGAGGCATACTAGTGATACTTTGGTTGTCTATGTATTCGCACATGTATTATGTTTCCGGTTAATACAATTCTAGCATGAATAATAAACATTTATCATGATATAAGGAAATAAATAATAACTTTATTATTGCCTCTAGGGCATATTTCCTTCATAAATTTGTAAGAGACATCATAGATCGCACCATATCAAGTAAAGTACGATTACGACGTTCAGACACACCATTACGCTGAGGTGTTCCGGGTGGCGTGAGTTGTGAAACTATTCTTCATTGTTTCAGATGTAGACCAAACTCGTAACTCAAATATTCTCCTCCACGATCAGATCACAGAAACTTTATTTTCTTGTTACGATGATTTTCAACTTCACTCTGAAATTCTTTGAACTTTTCAAATGTTTCAGACTTATGCTTCATTAAGTAGATATACCCATATCTGCTTAAATCATCTGTGAAGGTGAGAAAATAACGATATCCGCCACGAGCCTCAACATTCATCGGACCACATACATCTGTATGTATGATTTCTAACAAATCTGTTGCTCTCTCCATTGTACCGGAGAACGGTGTTTTAGTCATCTTGCCCATAAGGCACGGTTCGCAAGTACCAAGTGATTCATAATCAAGAGGTTCCAAAAGTCCATCGGTATGGAGTTTCTTCATGCGCTTTACACTGATATGACCTAAACGACAGTGCCACAAATAAGTTGCACTATCATTATCAACTCTGCATCTTTTGGCTTCAACATTATGAATATGTGTGTTACTACTATCGAAATTCATCAAAAACAGACCACTCTTCAAAGGTGCATGACCATAAAAGATATTACTCATATAAACAGAACAACCATTATTCTCTGATTTAAATGAATAACCGTCTCGCATTAAACAAGATCCAGATATAATGTTCATGCTCAACGCTGGCACCAAATAACAATTATTTAGGTCTAATATTAATCTCGAAGGAAGATGTAGAGGTAGTGTGCCGACCGCGATCACATCGACTTTAGAACCATTTCCCACGCGCATCGTCACCTCGTCCTTTGCCAGTGTTCGCTAAATCCGTAGTCCCTGTTTCGAGTTGCAAATATTAGCAACAGAACCAGTATCAAATACCCAGGTGCTACTGCGAGCTCTAGTAAGGTACATATCAATAACATGTATATCACATATACCTTTGTTCACCTTGCCATCCTTCTTATCCGCCAAATACTTGGGGCAGTTCCGCTTCCAGTGACCAGTCTGCTTGCAGTAGAAGCACTCAGTTTCAGGCTTAGGTCCAGATTTGGGTTTCTTCTCCTGATCAGCAACTTGCTTGCTTTTCTTCTTGAAGTTCCCCTTCTTCTTCCCTTTGCCCTTTTTCTTGAAACTAGTGGTCTTGTTGACCATCAACACTTGATGCTCCTTCTTGATTTCTACCTCCGCAGCTTTCAGCATTGCGAAGAGCTCGGGAATAGTCTTATTCATCCCTTGCATATTATAGTTCATCACAAAGCTCTTGTAGCTTGGTGGCAGTGATTGGAGAATTCTGTCAATGACGCAATCATCTGGAAGATTAACTCCCATCTGAATCAAGTGATTATTATACCCAGACATTTTGAGTATATGCTCACTGACAGAACTGTTCTCCTCCATCTTGCAGCTATAGAATTTATTGGAGACTTCATATCTCTCAATCCGGGCATTTGCTTGAAATATTAACTTCAACTCCTGGAACATCTCATATGCTCCATGACGTTCAAAACGTCATTGAAGTCCCGATTCTAAGCCATAAAGCATGGCATACTGAACTATCGAGTAGTCATCAGCTTTGCTCTGCCAGACATTCACAACATCTGGTGTTGCTCCAGCAGCAGGCTTGGCACCCAGCGGTGCTTCCAGGACGTAATTCTTCTGTGCAGCAATGAGGATAATCCTCAAGTTACGGACCCAGTCCGTGTAGTTGCTACCATCATCTTTCAACTTTGCTTTCTCAAGGAACGCATTAAAATTCAATGGAACAACAGCACGGGCCATTTATCTACAATCATACATAAACAAGCAAGATACTATCAGGTACTAAGTTCATGATAAATTTAGGTTCAATTAATCATATTACTTAAAGAACTCCCACTTAGATAGACATCCCTCTAATCATCTAAGTGATCACGTGATCCAAATCAACTAAACCATAACCGATCATCACGTGAAATGGAGTAGTTTTCAATGGTGAACATCGCTATGTTGATCATATCTACTATATGATTCACGCTCGATCTTTCGATCTCAGTGTTCCGAGGCCATATCTGCATATGCTAGGCTCGTTAATTTTAACCTGAGTATTCTGCGTGTGCAAAACTGGCTTGCACCCGTTGTAGATGGACGTAGAGCTTATCACACCCGATCATCACGTGGTGTCTGGGCACGACGAACTTTGGCAACGGTGCATACTCAGGGAGAACACTTTTATCTTGAAATTTAGTGAGAGATCATCTTATAATGCTATCGTCAATCAAAGCAAGATAAGATGCATAAAAGATAAACATCACATGCAATCAATATAAGTGATATGATATGGCCATCATCATCTTGTGCTTGTGATCTCCATCTCCGAAGCACCGTCGTGATCACCATCGTCACCGGTGCGACACCTTGATCTCCATTGTAGTACCGTTGTCGTCTCGCCAATCTTATGCTTCCACGACTATCGCTACCGCTTAGTGATAAAGTAAAGCATTACAGCGCGATTGCATTGCATACAATAAAGCGACAACCATATGGCTCCTGCCAGTTGCCGATAACTCGGTTACAAAACATGATCATCTCATACAATAAAATTTAGCATCATGTCTTGACCATATCACATCACAACATGCCCTGCAAAAACAAGTTAGACATCCTCTACTTTGTTGTTGCATGTTTTACGTGGCTGCTACGGGCTTTAAGTAAGAACCAAACTTACCTACGCATCAAAACCACAACGATAGTTTGTCAAGTTGGTGTTGTTTTAACCTTCGCAAGGACCGGGCGTAGCCACACTCGGTTCAACTAAAGTTGGAGAAACTGTCACCCGCAAGCCACCTATGTGCAAAGCACGTCGGGAGAACCGGTCTCGCGTAAGCGTACGCGTAATGTCGGTCCGGGCCGCTTCGTCCAACAATACCGCCGAACCAAAGTATGACATGCTGGTAAGCAGTATGACTTATATCGCCCACAACTCACTTGTGTTCTACTCGTGCATATAACATCAACACATAAAACCTAGGCTCGGATGCCACTGTTGGGGAACGCAGTAATTTCAAAAAATTTCCTACGCACACGCAAGATCATGGTGATGCATAGCAACGAGAGGGGAGAGTATGATCTACGTACCCTTGTAGATCGACAACGGAAGCGTTAACTTGGTTGATGTAGTCGTACGTCTTCACGGTCCGACCGATCAAGCACCGAAACTACGGCACCTCCGAGTTCTAGCACACGTTCAGCTCGATGACGATCCCGGGACTCCGATCCAGCAAAGCGTCGGGGAAGAGATCCGTCAGCACGACGGCGTGATGACGATCTTGATGTACTACTGTCATAGGGCTTCGCCTAAGCACCGCTACAATATTATCGAGGACTATGGTGGAAGGGGGCACCGCACACGGCTAAGAATATGATCACGTGGATCAACTTGTGTCTCTAGGGGGTGCCCCTGCCTCCGTATATAAAGGTTCATGGGAGGGGGGCCGGCCGGCCAGGAGAGGCGCGCCAGGAGGAGTCCTACTCCCTCTGGGAGTAGGACTCCCCCCCTTTCCTAGTTGGAATAGGATTCGTGGAGGGGGGGAAGAGGAGAGAGAGGAGGGAGGGGGGCCGGCCCCTCTCCTTATCCAATTCGGACCAAGGGGGGAGGGGCGCGCATCCCATCTCTGGCCACCTCTCCTCTCTTCCACTAAGGCCCACTAAGGCCCATATACCTCCCGGGGGGTTCCGGTAACCTACCGGTACTCCGGTAAAATCCCGATTTCACCCGGAACACTTCCGATATCCAAACATAGGCTTCCAATATATCAATATTTATGTCTCGACCATTTCGAGACTCCTCGTCATGTCCGTGATCGCATCCGGGACACCGAACAACCTTCGGTACATCAAAATGCATAAACTCATAATATAATTGTCATCGTAACCTTAAGCGTGCGGACCCTACGGGTTCGAGAACAATGTAGACATAACCGAGACACGTCTCCGGTCAATAAAGAATAGCGGAACCTGGATGCTCATATTGGCTCCTACATATTCTACGAAGATCTTTTATCGGTCAGATTGCATAACAACATACATTGTTCCTTTTGTAATCGGTATGTTACTTGCCCGAGATTCGATCGTCGGTATTCCATACCTAGTTCAATCTTGTTACCGGCAAGTCTCTTTACTTGTTCTGTAATACATCATCCCACAACTAACTCATTAGTTGCAATGCTTGAAAGGCTTAAGTGATGTGCATTACCGAGAGGGCCCAGAGATACCTCTCCGATAATCGGAGTGACAAATCCTAATCTCGAAATACGCCAACGCAACATGTACATTTGGAGACACCTGTAGAGCTCCTTTATAATCACCCAGTTACGTTGTGACGTTTGGTATCACACAAAGTGTTCCTCTGGCAAACGGGAGTTGCATAATCTCATAGTCATAGGAACATGTATAAGTTATGAAGAAAGCAATAGCAACATACTAAACGATCGGGTGCTAAGCTAATGGAATGGGTCATGTCAATCAGATCATTCATCTAATGATGTGATCCTGTTAATCAAATGACAACTCTTTGTCCATGGTTAGGAAACATAACCATCTTTGATTAACAAGCTAGTCTAGTAGAGGCATACTAGTGACACTCTGTTTGTCTATGTATTCACACATGTATTATGTTTCCGGTTAATACAATTCTAGCATGAATAATAAACTTTTATCATGATATATAAGGAAATAAATAATAACTTTATTATTGCCTCTAGGGCATATTTCCTTCAGTTTTATGGTCATGCTCCGATGGTGAATGGTTTATTCTTAATGAATCTCGAGCGTAATGCTACACATATTCATAGTGTGAATACCAAAAGATGTAAGGTTGATAATGATAGTCCCACATACTTGTGGCCCTGCCGCCTTGGTCACATAGGTGTCAAACGCATGAAGAAGCTCCATGCAGATGGACTTTTAGAGTCTCTTGATTTCGAATCATTTGACACGTGTGAACCATGCCTCATGGGTAAAATGACCAAGACTCCGTTCTCAGGAACAATGGAGCGAGCAACCAACTTATTGGAAATCATACATACTGATGTGTGCGGTCCAATGAGTGTTGAGGCTCGCGGTGGCTATCGTTATGTTCTCACCCTCACTGATGACTTGAGTAGATATGGGTATGTCTACTTAATGAAACACAAGTCTGAGACCTTTGAAAAGTTCAAGGAATTTCAGAGTGAGGTTGAGAATTAACGTGACAGGAAAATCAAGTTCTTGCAATCAGATCGTGGGGGAGAATACTTGAGTCACGAATTTGGCACACACTTAAGAAAATGTGGAATAGTTTCACAACTCACGCCGCCTGGAACACCTCAGCGTAATGGTGTGTCCGAACGTCGTAATCGCACTCTATTAGATATGGTGCGATCTATGATGTCTCTTATCGATTTACCGCTATCATTTTGGGGCTATGCTTTAGAGACTGCCGCATTCACTTTAAATAGGGCTCCGTCGAAATCCATTGAGACGACACCATATGAATTATGGTTTGGGAAGAAACCTAAGCTGTCGTTTCTAAAAGTTTGGGGATGCGATGCTTATGTCAAGAAACTTCAACATGAAAAGCTCGAACCCAAGTCGGAAAAATGCGTCTTCATAGGATACCCTAAAGAAACTGTTGGGTATACCTTCTACCTCAGATCCGAAGGCAAGATCTTTGTTGCCAAGAATGGGTCGTTTCTAGAGAAAGAGTTTCTCTCGAAAGAAATAAGTGGGAGGAAGGTAGAACTTGATGAAGTATTACCTCTTGAACCGGTAAGTGGCGCAGCAAAGGAAAAATTGTTCCTGTGGTGCCTGCACTGATTAGAGAGGAAGTTAATGATGATGATCAAGATACTTCGGATCAAGCTCCTACTGAACTTCGTAGGTCCACAAGGACACGTTCCGCACCAGAGTGGTACGGCAACCCTGTCATGGAAATCATGTTGTTAGACAACGGTGAACCTTCGAACTATGAAGAAGCGATGGCGGGCCCAGATTCCGACAAATGGCTAGAAGCCATGAAATCCGAGATAGAATCCATGTATGAAAACAAAGTATGGACTTTGACTGACTTGCCCGAAGATCGGCGAGCCATAGAAAATAAATGGATCTTTAAGAAGAAGACAGACGCGGATGGTAATGTGACCGTCTATAAGGCTCGACTTGTCGCTAAGGGTTATCGACAAGTTCAAGGGGTTGACTACGATGAGACTTTCTCACCCGTAGCGAAGCTGAAGTCCGTCCGAATCACGTTAGCAATTGCCGCATTCTATGATTATGAGATATGGCAAATGGACGTCAAAACGGCATTCCTTAACGTCTTTCTTAAGGAAGAATTGTATATGATGCAGCCGGAAGGTTTTGTCGATCCTAAGAATGCTAACAAGGTGTTCAAGCTCCAACGCTCAA
This sequence comes from Triticum dicoccoides, assembly GCF_002162155.2. Lineage (NCBI taxonomy): Eukaryota > Viridiplantae > Streptophyta > Magnoliopsida > Poales > Poaceae > Triticum > Triticum dicoccoides. The sequence goes on along the minus strand of NC_041380.1, from coordinate 546,006,322 downwards.
TCTATGGGCTGGTGCAAGCATCTCGGAGTTGGAACATTCGCTTTGATGAGATGATCAAAGAGTTTGGGTTTATGCAGACTTATGGAGAAGCCTGCGTTTACAAGAAAGTGAGTGGGAGCTCTGTAACATTTCTCATATTATATGTGGATGACATACTGTTGATGGGAAATGATATAGAATTCTTGGAAAGCATAAAGGCCTATTTGAACAAGTGTTTTTCAATGAAGGACCTTGGAGAAGCTGCTTCTATATTAGGCATCAAGATTTATAGAGATAGATCGAGACGCCTCATCGGTCTTTCACAAAGTACGTACCTTGAAAAGATATTGAAGAAGTTCAATATGGATCAGTCCAAGAAGGGGTTCTTGCCTGTATTGCAAGGTGTGCGATTAAGCACGGGTCAATGCCCGACCACGGCAGAAGATATAGAAGAGATGAGTGTCATCCACTATGCCTCAGCCATAGGGTCTTTTATGTATGCCATGCTGTGTACCAGAGCTGATGTAAACCTTGCCGTAAGTTTGGTAGGTAGGTACCAAAGTAATCCCGGCAAGGAACACTGGACAGCGATCAAAAACATCCTGAAGTACCTGAAAAGGACCAAGGATATGTTTCTCTTTTATGGAGGTGGCGAAGAGCTCGTCGTAAAGGGTTACGTCGTCGCTAGCTTCGACACAGATCTGGATGACTCTAAGTCACAAACCGGATACGTGTATATTTTGAATGGTGGGGCAGTAAGCTGGTGCAGTTGCAAGCAAAGCGTCGTGGCAGGATCTACATGTGAAGCAGAATACATGGCAGCCTCGGAGGCAGCACAAGAAGCAATCTGGGTGAAGGAGTTCATCACCGACCTAGGAGTCATACCCAATGCGTCGGGGCCGATGACTCTCTTCTGTGACAACACTGGAGCTATTGCCCTTGCCAAGGAGCCCAGGTTTCACAGGAAGACCAGGCATATCAAGCGTCGCTTCAACTCCATTCGTGAAAGTGTTCAAAATGGAGACATAGAAATTTGTAAAGTACATACAGACCTGAATGTAGCAGATCCGTTGACTAAACCTCTCCCTAGAGCAAAACATGATCAACACCAGAATTCCATGGGTGTTCGATTCATCACGATGTAACTAGATGATTGACTCTAGTGCAAGTGGGAGACTGTTGGAAATATGCCCTAGAGGCAATAATAAAATGATTATTATATTTCCTTGTTCATGATAATTGTCTATTATTCATGCTATAATTGTATTATCCGGAAATCGTAATACATGTGTGAATACATAGACCACAATGTGTCCCTAGTGAGCCTCTAGTTGACTAGCTCGTTGATCAACAGATAGTCATGGTTTCCTGGCTATGGACATGGGGATGTCATTGATAACGGGATCACATCATTAGGAGAATGATGTGATGGACAAGACCCAATCCTAAGCTTAGCTCAAAGATCGTGTAGTTCGTTTGCTGTAGCTTTTCTAATGTCAAGTATCATTTCCTTAGACCATGAGATTGTGCAACTCCCGGATACCATAGGAGTGCTTTGGATGTATCAAACGTCACAACGTAACTGGGTGGCTATAAAGGTGCACTACGGGTATCTCCGAAAGTGTATGTTGGGTTGGCACGAATCAAGACTGGGATTTGTCACTCCGTATGACGGAGAGGTATCTCTGGGCCCACTCGGTAATGCATCATCATAATGAGCTCAATGTGACCAAAGGGTTGGTCACGGGATCATGCATTACGATACGAGTAAAGTGACTTGCCGGTAACGAGATTGAACAAGGTATTGGGATACCGACGATCGAGTCTCGGGCAAGTAACGTACCGATTGACAAAGGGAATTGAATACGGGATTGATTAAGTCCTCAACATCGTGGTTCATCCAATGAGATCATCAAGGAGCATGTGGGAGCCAACATGGGTATCCAGATCCCACTGTTGGTTATTGACCGGAGAGGCGTCTCGGTCATGTGTGCGTGTCTCCCGAACCCGTAGGGTCTACACACTTAAGGTTCGATGACGCTAGGGTTGTAGAGATATTAGTATGCAGTAACCCGAAAGTTGTTCGGAGTCCCGGATGAGATCCCGGATGTCACGAGGAGTTCCGGAATGGTCCGGAGGTAAAGATTTATATATAGGAAGTCCAGTTTCGGCCAGCGAGAAGGTTTCGGGGGTTACCGGTATTGTACCAGGACCACCGAAAGGGTCCCGGGGGTCCACCGGATGGGGCCACCTATCCCGGAGGGCCCCATGGGCTGAAGTGGTGTGGGAACCAGCCCCTGATGGGCTGGTGCACCCCACCCAAGGGCCCAAGGCGCCTAGGGTTGGAAACCCTAGGGGGTCGTTGCCCCCCGAGGGGGCATGCGCCCCCCTGGTTGGAAACCCTAAGGGGGCCGTTGCCCCAGGGGCCGCCGCCCCCCCCCCCTAGATGGGATCTCCAAGGGGGCATGCGCCCCCCTAGCCCCTATATATAGTGGAAGGGAGGGAGGGCAGCCGCACCTTGCTCTTGGCGCCTCCCTCTCCCTCCATAACACCTCTCCTCCCCGCTTGTGCTTGGCGAAGTCCTGCCGGGATCCTACTGCATCCACCACCATGCTATCGTGCTACTGGATCTTCATCAACCTCTCCTTCCCCCTTGCTGGATCAAGAAGGAGGAGACGTCTTCCCAACCGTATGTGTGTTGAACGCGGAGGTGCTGTCTGTTCGGCACTTGGTCATCGGTGATTTGGATCACGGCGAGTACGACTCCATCATCCCCGTTCACTTGAACGCTTCCGCTCATGATCTATAAGGGTATGTAGATGCACTCCTATTCCCCTCGTTGCTAGAATACTCCATAGATTGATCTTGGTGATGCGTAGAAATTTTTTAATTTCTGCTACGATCCCCAACAGAGAATACCAGGCTGAAGTCTGCTCTGAATGACTCCAACAAGGAGTGCTCGCGCTGGAAGAAGGAGAATCTCGTTCAGGGTGAGAAAATGGAAAGCATTGCTCGCAGGAGGGATGATCTGGAGAGCTATCTGAGAAGTCTTGCCAAGAAGTTGTTCATTAAGCTTGAAGGTGCACATTCTGTTCCGACTGATTTTTTTTCTTGATGTCGACTCAGTGTACAAAAATTGACTTATCCTTGGATCGTGAATGCAGAGTTTTGCCAGAACTTTGAAGAGGAGACTAGGCGGATCGAACCAGGTTTGGATCCAATCAACTCTCCCGTGAAAGATGAAACTGCCATGAATCTGCTCCAACTGGAATCTCGCGTCGACGGTGCCGTGGACTACTTGGCTCGACTGAAGGTCGCCGTGTCACGGATCGACCCGGCACTTTGGCCAGAGGCCACACTCCAAAACGATCTTGAGTCTCTGATGACTCGACTTAATGGAATCCCTGACCGAGTGCAGGAGTGGAAGAAGTCTTCTGCTCGGTGTGGCGCTGATGTGGCCCTGTCTTTGGTTCATGTCCACTGCAAGGAGGTGCGACAAGATAAGATGACCGCAATGAAGGTCGCCAACACCCAAAAGCACGACTTCCGAACTTTTATGAAGACTTTCATTGCTGCCGCCACTCGGATTGTCGATGGCGTCGACCTGGACGAGTTTGTCGAGCCTGCCAGCCCTCCTCCTGCGGAGTGAACAAACTTTTATGCCCCACCTTAAATTTGCCTCGGAATGCCGAGTGGTTTTTGTAACCGTTAAACTCTTTCGGGCTGAATGCCTGAGCACTTTGACCTATGGTCCGGACCCTTTAGGATTTATCTGAACTCGGTTTATCATTGAATATCTTTATGAATCCCCCATCGAGTGAAAATAGTTCTTCTTTCGAGACAACTTTTTTGTACTTGTGGCGCGGCTCCGAAGGGGAAGGTAGCAGTCGACCTGCACCTCGTTACTGTAGAGCAAGATGGAGTGCACGTTGTATTTGTGGCGAAGCTCTCCAAGGAGGAGGTGGCCGTCGATCTGTAGCTTGTTACTGCAGAGCGGGAAGTGTTTCGTACTTAGGCGAGTACCCGGCCGCAGCTAAGTCTTCAAACGAGAAAACTTAGGCAAGTACCGGACTGCAACTAAGCCCCCGAGTGGGAGGACTGCTCTTTACTCAGTAGGATTTTTCAAACTTAGGCGAGTGCCTGACTGCAGCTAAGTCCTCAAGCGAGAGAACTTAGGTGAGTACTGGACTGCAGCTAAGCCTCCGAGTGGGAGGGATGCTCTCCACTCGGTAGGATTTTTTGTTTTTCAAACTTAGGCGAGTGCCTGACTGCAGCTGAGTCCTCAAGAGAGAGAACTTAGGCGAGTACTGGACTGCAGCTAAGCCCCCCGAGTGGGAGGGCTGCTCTCCACTCGGTAGGATTTTTTGTTTTTCAAACTTAGGCGAGTGCCTGACTGCAGCTGGGTCCTCAAGAGAAAGAACTTA
>NC_041380.1:545931694-546001304 GCF_002162155.2 Triticum dicoccoides | reverse complement strand
GTCCTCAAGAGAGAGAACTTAGGCGAGTACTGGACTGCAACTAAGCCCCCGAGTGGGAGGGATGCTCTCCACTCGGTAGGATTTTTTCAAACTTAGGCGAGTGCCTGACTGCAGCTAAGTCCTCAAGAGAGAGAACTTAGGCGAGTATTGGACTGCAGCTAAGCCCCCGAGTGGGAGGGCTGCTCTCCACTCGGTAGGATTTTTTCAAACTTAGGCGAGTGCCTGACTGCAGCTAAGTCCTCAAGCGAGAGAACTTAGGCGAGTACTGGACTGCAGCTAAGTCTCCGAGTGGGAGGGATGCTCCCCACTCGGTAGGATTTTTTCAAACTTAGGCGAAGCGGATTCGCAGCTAAGACTCCGAGTGGGAGGCTGGCTCGCCACTCGGTAGGAAATCGTTTTTATAAACTTAGGCGAAGCGGATTCGCAGCTAAGCCACCCACTGGGGGATTTCTTACATAAATAAAAACAATAATAATCACTGGGAAAATTATAATGCTCTTGTCTTTGATAAATAAACTACAGGAGTTTTTTTTCTTATTACATCTTATCTGAATGACAACTCAAGTATAAAAGGGGCGGAGTAGCTCCGCATTCCAGGCTTGTGGCTCATCAATCTGGCGATCGACATTGTAGAGGTGGTATGCTCCATTGTGGAGGACTCTGGTGACTATGAAGGGGCCTTCCCAAGTAGGAGCGAGCTTGTGTGGTTTCTGCTGATCCACTCGGAGGACTAAGTCTCCTTCTTGGAAGGCTCGGCTCTTCACATTTCTGGCATGGAATCGACGCAAGGCTTACTGATAGATGGTCGATCGAATCAAGGCCATTTCTCTTTCTTCTTCTAGGAGGTCGATTGCGTCCTGCCGGGCTTTTTCTGCTTCATCTTCAGAGTAGAGCTCGACTCGGGGAGCGTTGTGAAGCAGGTCACTTGGTAAGACTTCCTCGGCTCCGTAGACCAGAAAGAATGGGGTTCTTCCGGTCGATCGATTCGGGGTTGTTCTTAATCCCGAAAGGACTAATGGAAGCTCGTCGACCCATGCACCTGCTGCGTGCTTGAGATCGTGCATCAATCGGGGTTTCAGTCCTTTGAGAATCAGGCCATTCGCCCTCTCTGCTTGCCCATTCGACTGGGGGTGAGCGACCAAAGCATAGTCGACTCGAGTGCCCTGAGAGGCGCAAAAGGCCCTGAATTTGTCGGAATCGAAGTTTGACCCGTTGTCGGTGATGATGTTGTGTGGAACTTCATATCTGAATATCAACTCTCTGATGAAACTGATAGCGGTGCAAGCATCAAGATTCTTGATAGGCTTGGCTTCAATCCATTTGGTGAACATGTCGACTGCTACCAGCACATGAGTGAAGCCGCTCCTGCCTGTTCTCAGTGGTCCAACCATGTCCAGCCCCCAAACAGCGAAGGGCCAGACGAGTGGAATGGTTTTCAGGGCTGACGCGGGCTTGTGAGGCATATTGGAGTAATACTGACATCCTTCACATTTGTCGACTATCTCTTTTGCCATCTCATTGGCTCTTGGCCAGTAGAACCCCGCTCGGTATGCTTTAGCCACAATGGTCCGAGAGGACGCATGATGACCACAGGTCCCCGAGTGGATATCGTTAAGGATCATCTGACCTTCTTCTGGTGTGATACACTTCTGGCCGACCCCAGTCGCGCTTTCTCTATATAACTGTCCCTTTATGACTGTAAAGGCCTTGGATCGACGGGCGATCTGTCGAGCCTCTTCTTCGTCTTCTGGGAGTTCTTTCCTTAGGATGTACGCGATGTATGCTTCTGTCCAGACGGGAGTGATAACCAAGACTTCCATGATCAGGTCGACCACAGCTGGAACTTCAACTTCAGTCGGATCCGTGGCGCTTTTTGGCTGCGGGGCCTCTTCAGTGAAGGGATCCTCCTGGACTGATGGTGTGTGGATGTGTTCCAAAAACACATTGCTGGGAATGGCTTCTCTTTTGGAACCTATTTTTGCCAGATCATCAGCTGCTTGATTTTTCAGTCGGGGTATGTGATGAAGCTCTAACCCCTCGAATTTCTTCTCCAGCTTTCTCACTGCATTGCAATAACCAGTCATGGCTAGACTTCTGACGTCCCATTCCTTCATCACTTGATTAACCACCAAATCTGAGTCGCCATAGACCATGAGGCGACGGACGCTGAGTGAAATGGCCATGCGCAACCCATATAAAAGTGCTTCGTATTCTGCCTCGTTGTTAGAGGAATCGAAGTGGATTTGAAGAACATATCTGAGTTTATCTCCTCTGGGGGAGACCAACACCACTCCGGCGCCGGAACCATTTAGCATCTTGGAACCATCGAAGAACATGGTCTAATGCTCCGAGTGAACCTGAGTCGGCAGTTGCTGTTCAATCCACTCGGCGATGAAATCTGCGATTGCCTGGGACTTGATAGCTTTCTTTGCCTCAAACTTGATATCTAGAGGAAGGAGTTCAATCGCCCATTTTGCCACTCGACCAATTGCGTCCCTGTTATGCAAGATCTCTGACAACAGAGCGTCGCTGACGACTGTAATGGAATGATTAGAGAAGTAGTGGGCAACTTTCTTTGTGGTCATATAAATCCCATATACGAGCTTCTGATAATGAGGATATCTTTGCTTCGATGGGGTCAAGACTTCAGAAATATAATACACTGGGCGCTGAACTTTGAAGGTTTTCTCTTCTTCTTCCCGCTCGACCGTAAGTACCATACTGACGACTTGTCCTGTGGCTGCAATGTAAAGAAGCAAAGGCTCCTTGCTGATTGGGGCAGCAAGCACCGGCTGGGTGGAGAGCAGAGCTTTGAGCTCTGCGAATGCTGCATCAACTTCAGGAGTCCACTCGAACTTGTCAGACTTCTTCATCAATCGGTAAAGAGGCAATGCCTTTTCACCGAGACGAGATATGAATCGACTTAGGGCGGCCAAGCAACCAGTAAGCTTCTGAACATCGTGCACTCGCACAGGACTTTTCATTCGGAGTATAGTACCGACTTTTTCTGGATTGGCGTCGATTCCCCGTTCAGAAACGAGAAAACTGAGTAACTTTCCACCAGGAACCCCGAATGTGCATTTTGATGGATTAAGCTTGATATCAAACCTTCTGAGGTTGGCAAAGGTTTCAGCAAGGTCAGTCAGCAGGTCGGAACCCTTCCGTGACTTGACCACAATATCATCCATGTACGCCTCCACATTCCGACTGATTTGGGTGAGCAAACACTTCTGAATCATCCTCATGAATGTGGCTCCGGCATTCTTGAGGCCGAATGGCATGGTAACATAACAGAAGCACCCGAATGGAGTGATGAAAGCTGTTTTGATCTCGTCAGGTCCATACAGACGGATCTGATGGTACCCGGAATAGGCGTCTAAAAAAGACAGTCGCTCACATCTCGCAGTTGAGTCGACTATCTGGTCGATGCGGGGGAGAGGAAGATGATCTTTCGAGCAGTCCCAGATGATATGTTTAAAGTCAATGCACATGCGAAGTGACTTGTCCTTCTTGGGGACCATGACAACATTGGCGAGCCACTCGGAGTGGTAGATTTCTCGGATGAACTCCGCCGCTAAGAGCCGAGCCACCTCTTTGCCAATGGCCTTTCTCTTCTGGACGGCGGACCGTCGGAGATGTTCCTTGATAGGTTTTACTTTTGAGTCGACTCTTAGGCGGTGCTCAGCCAGCTCCCTGGGAACACCCGGCATGTCAGAGGGCTTCCATGTAAAAATGTCCCAGTTCTCACGGAGGAACTGGATGAGCGCTTCTTCCTATTTGGAGTCAAGTGTTGTCGAGATATGAGTTGGGGCAGCGCTGGGGTCGGTCGGGTGGATGTGAGCTGTCTTCGTATCGCCAGTCGACTGAAAAGCTGACTCTGTAGCGGGCTTCTTGGCTCGCAACAAATCACTCGGGTCTGCAGTCTTCTGGTATTCCTGCAACTCCACCACTGCCATCTGAGCATTAGCAATCTTCGAACCTTTTTTAAAAACATTCTTCCGCTTTCTTTTGATTGCCCGTAATAGCGATCACACCTTTGGGGCCAGGCATCTTCAATTTGAGGTACACATAACATGGTCGAGCCATGAAGCGTGCATAAGCCGGCCTCCCCAAAATAGCGTGGTAGGCACTCTGGAAGTCTACAACTTCGAATGTCAACTTTTCTTTGCGGTAATTTTTGGAATCACCGAAAACCACATTAAGAGCAATTTGGCCGAGTGATTCAGCCTTCTTCCCAGGAATGACTCCATGGAAACTCATGTTGTTGGCACTGAGTCTGGACATCGGAATGCCCATCCCTTTCAACGTCTCAGCATACAATATGTTCAAACCACTGCCACCATCCATCGGGACTTTGGTCAGTCGAGTGCCTTCAACAACTGGGTCGACCACCAAAGCTTGCCTCCCAGGGGTGGCGATGTGCGTTGGGTGGTCGGACTGGTCGAATGTTATGGCAGTCTGAGACCATTTCAGGTAACTAGGTGTCGCCGGAGCGACCATATTCACCTCTCGGTTAATAACTTTCAGTCGACTTTTGCTTTCAATATCGGCAAAAATCATCAAAGTGGAATTGACCTGAGGGTATCCGTCGTCACTGTCTTCTTTGTCCTCGACCTTGTCCGACTCCTTTTCCTTACCTTTGGGCTGCTTTCCCTGGAACTGCTGGATCAAGAGTCGACACTGTCGAGTGGTATGTTTCGGGTAAATGAAATTACCCTCTTCATCTTTCTTTGTGCGGACGAGACATGGTAAGTCCAACACATCATTTCCGTCCTGGTCTTTAACCTTTTTGGGGTTCCAAGGTCCTTTAGGTTTCCCTTTAAACTTTCCTTGGGTTAAAGCCAAGGCTTCCCCGGGAGCCGCTGGCTCGGCTTTCCACTTCTGTTTCCGATTGGAAATTCCTCCGGTTTCTTGGGCGACTGACTTGAGCTTGCCACTCCTGAGTCGATCCTCATCTTCACCATTAGTGTACTTAGTGGCAATCTCCATCATCCGATTCAGGGACATATCTCCGGTTCGACCGAATTTCAAATTTAGTTCTCTGTACTTGACGCCTTTCTTGAAGGCACAAACTGCTTGGTGGCCAGGCACATTCTCCACCGAGTGATGTAACGTGATCCACCTCTGGATGTAATCCCTCAAAGTTTCATTCGGCTTCTGCACGCAAGACCGCAGTTCCGTCAGCCCTGCCGGTCGCTTGCATGTGCCTTCAAATGTGGTGACGAACACTCGGGAGAGATCTTCCCAAGTGTAAGTGCTGCTAGGTGCTAATTGGTTCGGCTACGCTCTGGCCGAGCCCTCCAACATGAGAGGCAGGTGCTTCATGGCCACTTCATCATTGCCGCCGCCAATCTGGACGGCCACTCGGTGGTCCTCAAGCCAAGTATCGGGCTTGGACTCGCCAGTGAACTTACTGACTCCAGTCGCCAACCTGAAGTTGGGAGGAATCACAACGGCCCTGATGGCTCTACTAAAGCACTCTGGCCCCGAAACATGTACTCTGCTGCTGGTAGGTGCATCTCTGTCGTGACCTTCTCAGTGAGCCCTGTTCCTGTCGACCAAACCTTGGACGAGAATGGATCTCGCATCAAAGCCTGGCCCTCTGGGGTCGACTGGAATCCTTCGCCCACCACCATGAGGGCGCCTATCATCCTGCTGGCGAGGCACATACGACCCGCTCCTCGGGGGAGGCGTGGGCACTCGACGTCGACCGTCACGATCGACTCGGTGATCATACTGCTCATGGTTCCCATACTGGTCACGCCGGTCTCCACGTCCCTCACGCCTCGGGGGCGATCTCGGGCTGTGAGCCGACTGGACTGTGTCCGCGGCAACGGATCTGCTGTGAATCCTGTTCTGCGACTGAGAAACAGCGGAATTCTGGTCTCCTGCTGCCCGGAGTAACGCTCTGATCTGCAGCAAGCCTCTGCCAGCCTCCGACTGGGAAGGCTGAATCGACTCCGCTATACGAGCCGCAGCAGCTAAATTCTGAATCAGAGTTCGATATACCTGCGGGGGCGAGAAGAGCTGACGTCGACTGGATTCGGGAACCCGTTGTCGCGCATGCTCGTCGAGTGCTCGCTGGAGGTTCTCCAGTCGAGTGCACTCGGCCAAGTTTGCCAGGCGCACGTCTTCCAAGGCGCGAGTCTCGGGGGTTTCTCCAACGATAGGAGTGTGCAGTGCATCCACGTTCCGGCGGCGAAGTTCTTCTCTCTGCAGCGACGTGAGAGGCTCGGGAAGATACTCCTCATGGGGACGCGACGGGTCGCCTCCACCCGCGCCTCCGTCGGTGCGGGGAAAACCGGGAGGACTGGGCGGTCCATCGACCATCAGAACCTCCACCGTCGGATCGCTGCTGTCGCACTCGAATGCGGTCCCTGCGGAGCCAGTCGAACAGGCCGTAGAGGGATTCGTCGGGCTCGATCGCCGCGACTTGCGGGGTGGCCGACTGACGTGCCACCGCGTGTCTCACCCACCGCTGAAGTCTCGACCGACCGGAGCGCTTGCGCCGGCGGGAAACGGAGAGGGAGGACAACACAGGAGCCGACCGATAGGGGGTCGACGGTTGCCGCAGGAGAACGCCGCGGACGCACGCGCTAAAGTGCGTTGCCCCGCGAACAGGGAGTGCGTCCACGTCGAGCGGAGCCTCCTGGAGCCAAGCAGAGTCGTCGACGATGAACGTGAGCGCACCGAGACGGATCTCGCGGCCCTCCACCAAAACTCCGCCGAAAACCATGATGATTCGGGTCGGAAAAGGTCGCAACTCCTCCAAGAAACGCTAAAACACCGGCCCCAAGGTGGGCGCCAACTGTCGTGGTTCCAAGTCTGACAGTAGTGTAGTGGGGTAAGTATGGAGAGGCAAGATCTTAGCTATTGAGAAGTTGTAAACACGCAAGGTTTACGAGTTCAGGCCCTTCTCGGAGGAAGTAATAGCCCTACGTCTCGGAGCCCGGAGGCGGTCGACTGGATTATGCGTGTATGAATTACAGGGGTGCGAACCCTTTACACTGAGGAGGGGGTGGCTTATATAGAGTCCGCCAGACCCCTCCGGCCCTCAGTTATGCATGGTTTTAAGTACATTAAGGTCGGGCGTTACTGGTAACGCCCCTAATAAAGTGCTATGATGACCATAAAAGCTACTTAATGACCGACCGTTAGCGTGCGGGGTGACTTTAGGTCTCCTGGCCGTCGGGTGGTTGGATCTTGATCGAGTGGTTGCTTCTTGGTCGAGTGTCTTCGAGTCCATCGAGTAAAACACCGCCAAGTCGATTGAAATGTGATTTCTTCTGGAGATGTCCTTGGGTAGGTCAGTTTGGACAGGTCTATGCCCCTACCCTACGTACATAGCTTCATCAGTCGCAACACGTAAACACGCGCGTCTTGTGTAAGCTGTCTGTAATAATGCATAGGCGCATGTGGTCAGTCAGCACGGAGCAAATCGGGGCTGCAAGATAAGCAAAATCACGCCCGCATCAGCGTTGGGGTAAAAATAGAAAGAAAAAAAAAACTCACACTTCACCGAGTTGCTCGGGCATTTCTGGCTCCTAGGAAGGCAGTGCACGTTCTCCCGCCAAGGCAGTTTGAAACGAGAGCAGAGGAGAGATCCACGTGGGAGAGGAGACACACTGGCACTAGTGTGCTGGGCACAAGTGCAGAGTCAGAGAAGTGAGAACAGTATCTTCGGTTCCCCGGGAGTCAACGGACCCCTTCCGAAGCGTGCGCGTGACTCAAAAGCAAAAGCAGCCGTGCTACTGCATATGGCTGCATGCATCGATTGATGCAGAGGCCAAGGACCGAACCTTCATTTTTTTTAAAAAAAAACCGTGCTACTGCATGTCTGCATATACGAAGGCCGCCGAAGGCATGAGCACCACTCAACCTCAACCAGTGCGTAGTACTTCAGTACTTCCTCCGGTCCTTTTTACTTTGCATATAAGAATTGTCTGAAGTCAAAAAATTTGACCATATTTATATGAAAAATATCAACATCTATCATGATAAAGTTATACAACATGAAACTTTAAGTCATGACGCATCTACTAGTATTGATTTCACATTATGAATGTTGGTATTTTTTCTATAAAGTTGGTCAAACTTTACGAGGCTTGACTTCAGATAAATCTAATATGCGAACTAGAAAGGACCGGAGGGAGTACGTACTAACTCTGACGTAGAGTAAGTATGAAAGTTATTTACCCAAAACCACCACACTTGGGGCTAGGGTAACAGGTCAGTACCACATTTGAGCCATGTCACAAAAAACCATCAACTCTGGGACTAATTGGTAACGCGGAGCACTGACGGGCCGTTTTAGCCGCGGAAACAGCGAATCCAACAGGTCGGGCCCACCTGTCGGGTCGACGTGGCGTGCTTGTGTGGACAATTTGCTGGGTTGGACGAGGGCCCCATCTGTCAATGACTAGAGTGTTTATCTTTTTTTACATTTTCTTTTTATTCCTCTCTTCAGTTTTCTCATGGGCATTTCAACAAACACGCTATGTGCGTGTCTTCACCGGCGCCACCACCAGGCGAGGCCGTGCGGCGGCGCACTGGGAACGGGCGCGCGAGGCAGCTGCGGTAAGGAGAAACTCGATCGACGCCCATGGTGGTCTTCTCTGGGGACGCCGATGGCGGACTCGCGGCCGCGGATGGACATGCCCTCCACAGTGCGCGGCCAGGGCCTCCCTGCGCACCGCCGCCGGCAGCCCGGCACAAATAGCTCCAGCATCGTCGACGCGTGCTTCATCATTGCAACCACGAGGCCCGACGCTGCAACCGCCTCCATTAGCCTGAGCCCAAGCAGGATCTCCAGTGTAGGAGAAGCCTAGGGAGCGGCCCGATGCTTCTGGTTTGCCGGCAGCTCGCCGCCAGCTCGTGCCGCCAGCTCGCGATGCCAGTTCGCCGCCATCTCGCGCCGCCCTCAATGCCCGATGCAGCGCACGCATGCGTTCGTCCAAGGAGACATCTAGTCATGGAGGTATGAGGTCCAGCGCGGCGGCTCAACATGGATTTTAGGTGGCTGGGGCGGCTGGGCAGCTCGCCGGTGGTGGTGTATCTCACCGGGGTTGGGCTCCGGCGGCGGTGCGGGATTAGACAGTGGTGGGGGTTGGTGTAGTGGAGGGAGAGAGGGGAAGAAGAGAGAGCCCGACAGGTGGGGCCTTGTGCCACCTCAGCGAATTATCCACATAGGCACGCCACGTCAGCCCGACAGGTGGGTCTGACCTGTCGGTTTCGCTGTTTCCGCGGCTAAATCGGCCAGTCAGTGCTCCACGGTACCGATTAGTCCCAGAGTTGGTGGTTTTTTGTGACATGGCTCAAATGTGGCACCGATCGGTTACTCTAGGCTCAAGTGTGGTGGTTTTGGATAAATAACTCTTTTAAGTATGAAGAAGGGTTACCGGCTCTGCACTTCACTTATTCCTTCCTTACGCTAATCGCTGGCAGCGATGGGCCAAGGCTAGCTAGTTAGGTAGTACTCCGACACATAGGGTTCTTCATATGCTAGATTCGATCTGCGGACAAAATGACAGTCTATGTTCTAACCCCGAGCTGCATATACGGTGGTACGAGCATCCTGCGGCCTGATATTGGGCTGAACAGAAACAACGGCCACCATTGACCACGTACGTAACGTAGCCGGGAATCTGTGCACGGGAAAGTTACAGCACAGTAGCAGTAGTACCATGAAACGGTGTGCGGCACGGCATTTGGCGTGCGTGTCCCGTGCCGTGCCTTTTCGCGCGTCCCCGACCCACATGGACATGCACAGGGCGCGCCAAGGAGCGGCGACACCGGCGGCAACAGAGCGAGCGGACAGCACTGTGCATGGAAACGCATAGCCCGAGGCGAGCCGGTGGAGAGCTCATGGCGTATTTGATCTTGTTTATTTACGTGCTTCTGCTTGCCTAGCACTCCTCCTGATCGGATCCTGCAGCTCGTGACAAAATAACCTCTGCTCCTTGTACCGACCGACCGCCGGTTAACCGCGCGCGGGCCAGTTCGAACCGGCAGTGCTTCCATCGCCGATCACATCTCAGATCCGCAATTAGCGACCCATGCTTCGCTTGCTGCAGCTATTCTAGTAAGAATCATGTAGCTGGGCTCGACCACGATTTCTTCTCAATGCAGACGATAAATGCCGCGTCTGCTTCATCATCTCATTCTCATCCTCCCAGCCTAGTTTCTTCGGCAGCTTTCCTGCCGCCGTTGCGTATGTCGTCGATCCCGTCGGTCGGTCGGTCGCTCCATACGCGCTGAATCTCGTCCTTCTAAACGCAAGGGCGAAAACCCACCTTTCAGCAATCAACTGATGAGATTTACAAGCACGGTATATTGAGTACTACAACAACATTGGTGTCTTGTCAGAGCTGCGTTGTCTTGTGGGGGGCGGATGACGTTCCGTCTTGTAAGTGTAGTGTTGTTCTGCAGCTAATAGGGCTGCCTTTTCCTTTTTCCTTTGATCTTCGGATCCTCCTCATGTTGTTTCTTCTACTACTTTCTGATAAATCTAATTGAAGCCAGCAATTTGCTGGATCTTTAAAAAAAACATATGCGTTGGAACAGTTTCATTGGACCAGTTTAAAGGGACAAATCAAGAAGCAATCAAGCACTCTGTCCCCATTATCATTGCTATAGAGCAACCCGCAAGCGCAACGCATAGGTCAAAATCACAGTGACACCACTGGTGCAGCTCTCTTCAGCAGGACAGAGGAAAGGGGTACATATAGACAGCTCAAGGACTACAACAGCCCTGCAACAGGGCCTAGCAAATAGCAATAGCCAGCAGCCTAACTGTTGATAGCCAATGACCTTCTACGACCCATTCCATCGATATGATATGAATACTACCCCGAACCAGTGACAAATGAACGATTTTACGTAACTTACACGGATCGATCTGCTTTATATACTACTCTCCTCAAACGTGTGCACGTCCGTTTTATGTCGACGCCGAGTTTTTATTTGTTCAACCATCACGGATCAGGTTTGTCGGCTCACTCAGAACGTAATTGGGCAGCTCGTACTTTGCACCTGCACCCATACAGTTCCCACAGAAATTAGTTTCGGGCGAAAAGACAGCTGAACAATAATAGCGCAGCTTGCGAAAGAGAAAACAGCAACTCAGGCTCACCTCTCTCGTCGTAACAAAGCGTGAGGTCAGGATTCGAAACGATGATTCCAGCACTGTCCACTATGGTCTGCGCAAGAGTTAAATCGGCGTCTGTAGCGGCCCTGAGTGCGTCCCAAATCTCTGCACAAACAGCGGGCAACTCGTCACCAAGGCCATACTTGCAAAACCGTCTTGCCATTGTTAAAGAATGGTGTTCAAAATTCAAAGCATCCGACAGTAACCCGTACTATCATCGGCTCAAACAACACTTTTATATCACTAGCTGCTTATTGTAAAAACGAACTGAGCAGAAGTTATCCAGATTGGCGAATAGATGACTGAACACAAATGAAATCTGACTCCCTGTAACACTAGGATTTTACTTCCATTTTATTTAGTAATTTTCTTTCATTTCATATGGCTTGAATATAAAGTACTGCTAACCTGTACCGATAAGCCCAGGGGTCATTATCAACTCTTAATAATGAAATTCTTGTTATATCTTGTTCAAGGTCCTGAACTTTTCTCTCTGAAGAATTTTACTTCGGCAGATAAAATTTGATATGGCTTGAAAATCATGTACTGCTAACTAGTACCGATGAGCCAAGGGGTCATTATCAACTTTTAAGAATGCAATTCTTACTATATCTGGTTAACAGGTCCTGAACTTTTCTGCCCCGAAGAATTTTAGTTGGACAAATAAAATTTAATATGTAAGGCGCGATAATTTGAACAGTGAAATTTAAGTATATATACTGAGAACAAAGATATATCTGTAGCCAACCTGAATAGCGACAGAAGTATCAAAATAAAACCGCATAGAAATGTTACCATAACATATAGAGACCATGAGCAACGTTGCAAATCCAACCACCCTCCTGAAGTTAAAACAGGGTATTAACTTCCAACCAACTATGTATAAACGGTTAAATACCTTTCTGTCCACCATAGTGTGGAGCTGTGTCCCAGAATTCGTCCCTCATCTGTTTGAGTTGCGCTGGTGTTATTGGCTGAGTGTGCTTCCAAGGCTTAGGCTTCCTTAGATTCTTACTGCTCTCTGTATTGAAGATAACATGTTAAAAGTTAATCACTGAATAAATCCAAAGGCATCAAGAAGTTATCACGTTAAGGGAATTTGAAAATATCCCGCAAAGTCCATTTCAAAATGAAAAAAATAAATCACACAAAGGATATCATCAGTTAAGAGGCGATGATATAATTTTTCCAACACAGAAGCAGGACTCTAGTCCAGTAATTGCTGACAAAGAGCCATACGCCCATGTTTTATCACTCGCCACAATAATACCTAGCTCAACCGTATCCATAAATCAACAAACATTTTTATTAACAATATCCTACATTTTTTTTGAACAAACAATATCTTGTAATTTTCTGAATGGCACAAGCGAAAGTACATCCTAAGTTACCTGGGCAGTAATTTGAGCAGAACTACCAGCGCACATTACTCTCTAACGAAGTGGAATCAGTGCTAAAAGTAGAAGGGCGCACTATATCAGTTGTCACTGAACAGACAAATATTTAAAGGGGAAAAGATGTTCACTTAAAATAGTATGTAGACCAAGCATTGGCACAAATGAGTGCGTCTTTCTGAAATGCTCCACCTCATAAAGTACCAGGAGCTAGGTATAAAGTACCAGGAACTAGATACGGTGTTAGCAACTGATATAAAAAATGTGCGCTTAATCAGAACAAACTCTATTCTATCAGAGAATGAACTGTCACATTTGCTTTTGCAAGTTATCACCAAATCAGCACCATTTTTCTGTGGTCCGAGATGACAAATTTCATCTGATTTACATTCCAGACCAATGATAGGTTTATTTTCCCACTAACGAAATCCAAATGCTAGCTACCTCCATGAATTTGCACTACTGACTTCGCTGTAAGCCTGACCTCAAAGGGGAAAAAAATATATACCACGGACCAAAATTTCTCAGCACACACTGGCAAATCTTTTGACTACCTCTAATGACTACCCGATTCTTAGTAGTCGTCAGGTAACACTGACTAAACCTCGTCCCCATGAACAATCATGCCACTCTTGTGCAAAAATAAATGCTAACAAAATTCCGGCAATGAATTCTCGGCTTCTTGGTCGGGGCTCTGAATCGATAGCTTAAACTGTCCATTTTTCGTTCGAATACTCTATCAACTAGCTAATTTAATTGGGCAGCAGTACCACAATTGAGGCTCTCATCATGCAAGTAAGTAAAAGCCGAGGAAGCAGATCAAACAGAAGGATTTAACCTCAGTGCTCTAGATGCAGCCCCATGATATGGTACGATCGTAGCACAATTCAGCCTTGATCAATGTGTAGCTAACCAGGCAAGGCGACAAGAAGAGAAGCACGACCGAAGACGAAGCGAGATAAGATAACGCCGAGCGAGGAAGAGAAGATGGTACCATCAACTTTGAGTGTGGATCCAGCGCAGCCCATGGCCGCCGCCGATCAGGATTCAGGCGACGATCGAATCTTCAAGGCGGGAGCAAGCGGAGGCTCCGCCCCTGGGACCGGGAAAGGAGATAGAGCACGGTGGATTGCAGCGGAAGCGAGACGCCGAGGATCAGCGGCAGAGTGACGAGAGTCAAGGCGACAAGTCAGGGAGAAAAACCAAGAAAAAAAGAGAGAGGTGTCCTGCCACGTGGCCTCCCCCAACAGCCCACGTGGCCGTTCGGCCCGCGTCCACTCGCCCGCCGCCAGGTGTGCAGCGCCAGCACCCGACACCCCCTCGAGCCTGACCCACCGCACTGACGGCCACTGCCACCCGGGCCCCACCTCCCGGGCGCAGCCACAGAGCACGCCGCACCTCCCCCCTTCCCGTCCCTTCCATCGCCACGCCTCGCCACTCCCCCGCCGCATCTGGAGCGACCTCCCACCGAATAAACCCCCAAAACCTAGCCGCCGTCGCCGGCGCCGCCGCAGCCGCAGCAGCCATGAACGCCTTCAGGTTCCTCGGGGACATGACCCACCTCTTCTCGGTCATCGTCCTCCTCCTCAAGATCTACGCCAACAAGTCATGCTCAGGTACCAAATATCCCGTCGCCCTCTAGGGTTCCGGCCGCCCCCGCCCCCCTTTTCTCCCCCTCGCCCGTCGCTCACGCTCATGGATCTGGCTGCGCCGCGCCGCAGGGGTGTCGAGGAAGACGCAGGAGCTGTACCTGGCGGTGTTCGTGGCGCGCTACCTCGACCTCTTCACCGACTACATCTCGCTCTACAACTCCGTCATGAAGATCGTCTTCATCACCACCTCCGCCGCCATCGTCTGGTACATGCGCCGCCACCCGCAGGTGCGCCGCACCTACGACCGGGACCAGGACACCTTCCGCCACGTCTTCCTCGTCGCCGCGGCCTTCGCGCTCGCGCTCATCTTCAACGAGCGCTTCACCCTCCGCGAGGTGATGTGGCCTCATTGAGCCCGGCCTTGCATTCTCTTCCTTGTCTTTCCGAATTGATGACGTTGCGAGATCTGAGATGAGTTCGTTACTTTTGCTGAATCTGTGTGCTATGCAGAAATATATATTTGTTTTGGTGTAGTAGCTAGTAGATTGTTTAGGGTCACAATTGGTGTGTGGGAGATCGGCTGCTAGTCCTGTGAGACAGTGTCATTTAACAGATTCAGCTGAGTATGGCCGGTGGAGCCACATTGCCAAACCCATTTTGCAGTTTGATCTTTCGCAAAATACGGGGGAGATTGTTTTTATGCAGTGATGACCATGCTTGACTTTGATATATGACTAATTCCAGAATAATCATATGAGCATTCAATCTATTTACACAACAAGTCGGTGGTACACTAGAAAGCTCCAGTATTAAGCTGAAGCCTGAAGGTGCCACAATTCTAGAGAACTTACATGTTGAATAAAAGGTGAAGAATATACATGTGTATATGCTGCGGTTGGAACTTCTAAGCTTTAGCGATTCTTTACAGTGTCCTCCACAGTGTGCATATAGTCAGCAATTCTTCTTATTTCGGTAAATTCAGTTTGACTCATCTCTCTGTATGTTCGCTTGTGTGCTACAGCTTATCTTATTACCTTTTCTGGGGAACATGTCCATGTTGTTCCTGTTTTTGCTGTGATTTTCGGTACTTAGTGACCCATAGTACATTAGTGAAATGTGACCAATTATAGCAATCATTATTATGGTGACTGAACTTCTCATAAAATATTGTCACTGTACAGATATGCTGGGCATTTTCGATTTACCTGGAGGCAGTGGCGATTCTACCTCAGTTAGTTCTACTCCAGAGAAGCAGAAATGTGGATAACTTGACTGGACAATATGTTCTCTTTCTCGGGTATGAGTTTACCCAAATAGGCTTATCTTTTACTAATGAAGCAAGTTTTCATCTCATGATTCATATAAGTTCTGTTGTACTTTATATGTTCATAAGATATTATGTATGGTCTAAAAGCATCAATTGTTGTTTAGCTGTTTGAATCGATATTCAGATTATGTGCAATCAAGTATTGAATTGTTTGAGAAATATAACCCTGTTTGGCTGTTTGAATTGATAGACAGATTATGTGCAATCAAGTATTGGATTGTTCTAGAAATATAACCCTGAATGTTTACGGGATATTTAATTTAAATTGTTCAAGTTGAACGCCAATTATTTTAAACTATTGATCGCATTGGAGGTAAATAGAGCACACCTGAATTGGTGCATCCATGCTTAGTTTTTTGGGGTGCATTTGGTTAGACCTAGGTCAATCTTGAACTGAAACTTCCAGGTTTAATTAGTTGTAGCCATGTTGGTTACGTTACGCTTAGCATATACTCCCTCTACTCCAAAATACAAGGTTTATTAATTTTCTGAAAAGTCAAACTTCTATATGTTTGACCAAGTGTATAGAGAAAAGTATCAATATCTACAATACCAATTACCAATCATTATCATTAAGATTCATCATGAAATATATTTTCACATTTTATTTATTTGTTATTGTAGATATGTATATATTTATTTTAATATAAAGTTGGTCGAAGATAGAAAAGTTTGATTTTTGGAAAAAACTAGTACTCCCTCTCTCCCAGTTTACAGGGCGTGCGCGTACCCCTAGGTCGTCAATTTGACCAACCTAATACAAGTCATATATTACAAAAAATATACCAATATAAACTTTAGATGTTCTATTTTCAAACGCTATAATTTTTGTGTTATATAGTTCATATTAGGATGATAAAATTGACAACCTAGATATACGCGCAGGACTTATAAACTGAAAAGGAGGAAGTACACCTTATATTTTGGAATGGAGTGAGTACATAGTATATTGTAGTTAGACTTGAATTAGACCTGTAAATTTGTGCAGAAATGAGTTTTGATCTTGAAATAATCAATCTTATTGAAACTTGTGTCCCTGCATCTCCAGTTGTTTTCGTCGTTTTCGTCTGTTTCTACTAAAACAATACTTGTTTTGCAGGGCCTACCGTGCATTCTACATTCTAAACTGGATCTACCGTTATTTCACAGAGGGTCACCAAAGCAGATGGATCCGTGAGTCCAAATCTTTTTTTGCACTCATGTTTCATGCTTCACATTTTATCATAATTACCATACCCTAATTCTCTTTTTCCTTCAGCTTGGATTGCTGGTTTGGTCCAAACTGGTCTATACGCAGATTTCTTCTACTACTATTTCTTAAGGTAAACTGCATAGTGTTCTTTCACGACACATTTCTCATGCACACGCTCCTCGGCTTCTGACCAGTTTTGTGCTGGCCATTGCAGTTGGAAGAACAACGTGAAGCTTGAGCTGCCTGCCTGAGCATGCTTTGTCCGTGCGAGAAAAAGCACACATTGCATTGCATGGGCCAGAAGTGTTATCGAAATTGAGTTGATGATATTGGCTTGAAGAGACTCGGTGGTTCTGTAGTGGATTATCTTGGCAAAAAGCTATATTACGTATGAGAGGCTAACAGTACAATAGTAGACTAGTTCCATTTTGTACCTGGAATGGAGAATCAGCGAATCCCAATTCATTTGGCCTGTTGTTTGCCCGCTCGCTCTATTTCACCTGCTGTAAACAAACAAACGATGTGATCTCCAGTGGTCTTGCCCGCGCTATGTGAACCGTTGTGACTTGAACTATATGTGTTTTTGTCGTGGCTGCGTTGTGTCAGAAAGCTTTGTGCTTCGCCGAGTACCAAGTTTACAATGGTCAGGAATGTTTCGTTTTTCCTTTTCTGTTGTGTTGACGATTTGTGCAGGCTAATGCATTATGTTGTCGAAGCCATTTGATCTGCATTGGTTGGTGATGTGATTTTATTTTTTTGAAAACGAGGCAAAAGACTTAGCCATTTTCATTGATTAAGGCGAAGAGTATTGCTTGGTTAATTGATGAATAACCGGGCTAAAACCGATACATCCTGACCCATATGACATGGGCACCATCGGCCAACCTGGCTACTGACATGGCACACAGAGCTGTAAAGATGACAAACACCCGCTGAGGAGTTGCAAGCACCATTGTCATCACCGGTTGCCTTGAACGAATGATCCGACTTAACCATAGAGCTCCATCATCGAAGCCAACTCGCAAATAGCTACAAAAATCATGGCGGTACATGCTAACAAATGACCACACGCGCAAGCAACCGACACATGTGAGGACGCCCGTCCATCGATCTGGTTGCTGCACTTTGTGATGCGGCTTTTGGTGGCTGCGGTGGAGGTGGTCGCGGACTCGCGGTGGTGCTGTGGTGGTGGACGTCGGCTACGGCCAAGGGGTGGTGCATGTCTGGTCACGCGGTGGATTGTGGGATTCCATGGCAAGAGTGAGGTAGTCCTCGGCAGGTGGTGGTTACTCGGCGGCGGTCGGTGGCTGCAGGTGGTCATCTCCGGGAGAAATCCTTGCTCCGGTCTTCTTCGGAGCCGGTGACGACGGAGCGCGCGGGTGCGGGGATCTTTCTTGAAGCGTTGTCGTGGAGGTGTGCTCCTCTTCCCCATGGCTTTGGCTCCAGAAGGAAACCTCAGATCCGTTGGATCGGGCGATGGAGGCGTCCTCGCGTATTTCTCCTCCTAGGGGGCATCGTCTCGGAGCCGGCCTACGACTGGGTGACCGGTGGATGGCGGCATCTTTGCCGTGGATGGGTGGCATCTTTGCTGCATGGTTTGCTAAGGCGGGGCGCTGGTTTGTGTTTGGAAACATTATGGCATCAAGAGAAGCTTGGGTCGCGGCATGGGCTTCGGTAGTCGGTTTTTCTCGGCGTGCCCGAGGTGCTCTTTCGTGGTTGCTTGGTTGTTTTGAAGTCAGAGCTGTGTTGGATAGTCCAGGTAATGACAAGGGCAGACACTCATTGGTCGTTTGCGGAAGACACGTTTGGCGCAAGTCTTGCATATTGTTGAAACTCAGGGCTTCTTTGATTCAAAGGAATTTTATAGGATTTCTGGAGGATTGAAATCCTTAGGATTTTTTCCTTTGTTGGTCCTTTGATTCATAGGATTGGATCCCATAGAAATTTTTCCTATGGAATCTTCTGTACTATATTTTATAGAAAATTTAACATCCACTCAAATCTCTTTTTACAATTTCTTTGTTTTTTCCGTGGCATCAAACAATCATTGCTAATTCTATAGGATTCAAATGGGCATGCCACTCCAACCCTACACTTTTCTTGTTCCTATGTTTTCAAAAGCCTACGAATCAAAGAGGCCCTCAGCATGTGAAAACAAAGATGAATGAATAGTAATCAATCTGGTTGCCCTTTCATTAGATGATCAATGTATCTATATAGATGGCAACTGACGTGACCGATCACGAGAGGTGCCTGTTCAGGGAAGGAGAAAAACCGACGCGACGGTTGCCAAGCAGTGCAAATTGAATAATCCTTTCTTCCACATCATCAGTGCCTACTGCTCTTCTCCCCATCGCACCATCCAACCTGCTAAAATTCAGCGACACTTCTGAGAGATTTCAGTAAAATAAAACCGCGGTGAATTTCCTCCGCCGAGGGCAAAACAACACGGCAGCGCCCGTCGGGTCCTCCGCTGCCCGACGAGGCGCGAGTGTTAAATCCGCACGCAACCCCCGCGCCCCGTCAGACACACCAACCACCACCTCCTCCGAGGCACGAAGTCCACCACGCCCCCGCCCCGCAGCCGGCCGGCGACGATGTGCACCCTGGAGCGGCGCGGCCGGGTCTTCGTCCTCACCCTGACGGGCGAGGACCAGCACCGGCTGGGCCACCCGCTCATCGCCGCCATCCGCTCCGCGCTGGCCGAGGTCCTGGCCGCGGCCCAGGCCCAGCCGCAGGGCCCGGGGGCGGCCCTGGTGACGGTCGCCGAGGGCCGCTTCTTCTCCAACGGGCTCGACATCGGGTGGGCGGGCACCTCCCGCGCGCGGCTCGGGGAGCTCGTCGACGCCCTCCGCCCCGTCGCCGCCGACCTGCTGGCCCTCCCCATGCCCACCGTCGCCGCCGTCACGGGCCACGCCTCCGCCGCCGGCTTCCTCCTCGCGCTCTGCCACGACTACCGCGTCATGCGCGCCGACCGCGGCGTGCTCTACATGAGCGAGGTCGACATCGGCCTCCCCCTCCCGCCCTACTTCGTGCACGTGCTCCGCGCCAAGATCTCCCAGGCGCAGGCCCTGCGGGACGTGGTGCTGCGCGGGAAGAAGCTCCGGGCGCCCGAGGCCAGGGAGATGGGCGTCGTCGACGTCGTCTGCCCCGGCGCCCCCGAGACCGCCGCCGAGGCCCTCAAGCTCGCCGAGCAGCTCGCCGCCAGGAAGTGGGACGGCGCCGTGTACGCGTCGATTAGGATGTCCATGTTCCCCGATGCGTGCAGGGCCGTCGGGATCGCCGTGGAGAGCGACGAGGAGAAGAGCAGGCACTTCGCCTCCAGGCTCTGATCAGGACACAGATTGGAGGTCAGTCCCCCTCTGCAACTATGTATCCCCTGTCTCTGTCTAGGTGTTTGCTGAACTTACTGAATAATGGAAATTGCTGTTGTCGTTACGGTACAATTTGGTGACAAAACTGCTGGTTTGGCAGATTGCGCTATTGGGCTGAAGCCAAATTATATTCCTATGCTTTGGATGATAGATGCCGTAAGAATCTGCCTAGTTTGAGCAGTACTTGTAGTACTCCAGAGTAGCTTCGATCTGATTGAGGTCATCACAAGATGCAGCTAGAGGGCTCACTCGAATTGTCCTCACCATTTTGTTTTGTTTGTATAATTCTAGTTAGAGATGAAGCCTCTTCAGATGTGGGTACCCAAGCTATTAGATGTGCTAAACTAACACTCTGTACAGCCTTGTGAAATCTGAATACGAGTGCATGAAGATTTATCTGTCAATTTTAGGGCTATAGTCCACTATGCTGTCCTCTTGCACTAGTTTGTTCTGCGCAGGCAAATCCATGTTTTGGGCTGTTCCAGGGCTCCTTATTAGAACTTTTCCATGTCTAGTTGACCATTGCTTCTACTTTGGGTTTATCGAAACGATGTTCGTGAATAAAGGTCGTGGTGGAGAAAAACTGGATGGATGAAAAACCTGGTGGAGGGACATGGTGGGAGGTGGAAACTGATGATAAAAGAACCTTACATGTGTTTTAACTTTTAAGTAGTATATATAGAGATAAATAAAAGTCAATAAGCACACGGTTCATCTAGTAACATGAGATGCTACCGCTGTGGTGGTTATTCTCATCAGTGGTCTTGGGCTCAAGCAGGATGCTGCCTTAGAGGACTGACCAACTCACACCTGCAGCCTTTCTTCGACCAACTCACACCCTCTGCCCTCCTTCGACCAACTCCTACCCATAACCCTCCTTCGACCAATTGGTCTAGGTGAGACGCATACCAAGGAAGAAGTCAGCAGATCAAGCTTGACCTTGTCTGTTGTCGGCGCGTAGTCGAGCCCACACCAACAAAATCACCAATGGTGTCGGGAGCGTACATGTGGGCCTCGTCAATGTTGAATCCAGAAAAGGAAGGTCAACACAATTGGGAAGATTGAGGTAATGCTTCAAACTCATCAGTTTTAGAGGCTGTTCCACAGCTGCAGCCGGAAGCCCCTAAATAGCAGCTCCCGGCTTCGAAGCCGGAAGCCGGAAGCTGGCAGGAATCCCAACCAAACAACCCCTAAGCTGAAGCGAGGCACTTATCCATTTTAAGCTGAAGAGGGGCTTGTTGAAGAGAGGCACTTATCCGTTTTAAGCTGAAGGGAGGCTTGTTGGTAGATTTTTTTTTCCCAATGTCACTCATTCCGAAGGTATTGTATTGTGATATTCCCAAGTTGTTTTTTTTTTGCTCAAAGCTCTGATACTTCGGTGAGGGGGATGCGAAACCGAACACAAGACAAGAAAAATAATATGATGCATTGTTCGCAAGCTTCACTACATGTGCCACTCGTTGCATGTCATCCTAGGCATATGTAGAGAGAAAAAAAATGTGTTATACATCAGACAAGTAGGTATGTCTTTACTTCTTTTGAACTGGGAATGTCTTTACTTGTTGGACAAAAATTATCAATAGTAGCTATTTGTTAATCTTCGTTGTCCTAGTACAGTCTATCATGAGAAGTAGGTTTGATGGATAGATAGGTTGATAGGTACCATAAAGTGAGTTGGACAATACAAAATGCTACAAGAAGTTAAGATGCACCGTGGTTACTTTAAAGATGTAAAAAGTACTCCCTCCTTCCCAAAATGAAGGATGTCTAACACCTCACAGCTTGTGCTATAGTTTCTCACTAAACAATCACATCGTGCACTTGACTTCATTTATCTGAACAAGTCCTCTCAACAATGCCATGCACTCCACTACAAAAGATAGACTACTCCGGTAGAGGAGGCCATACATAGTCTGAAAGAAAATACAGCTTCAAGTTCAGATTAAAAATATTGTTTGATCAAAAGAGAAATTATCAAAATTGTGACACCTATAGTAATGCCCCACATCGGTGACCAGCTAAGAATGTTCATCCCTTATTTTTAGACAGAAAAACATCACACCCAACTTTAAAATGATAAAACTCCAAATGATTTGACCATATACTAGGAAACATAGAGAATAATATTGCAAAAAACCATGAACAAGTACAAGCAAACAACAAATAAAAAGACACACACAACTTCAAAGTGATGAGATGCTCAGCCACCAAAGGAATTTGGTGACAAAACTGCTGGTTTGGCAGATTGCCCTATTGGGCTGAAGCCAAATTATAAGTCGTACCAATATTCCCATGCTTTGGATGATAGATGCCGTAAGAATCTGCTTAGTTTGAGCAGTACTTATAGTAGTCCAGAGTAGATTCGATCTGATTGAGGTCATCACAGGATGCAGCCAGAGGGCTCACTCGAATTGTCCTCACCATTTTGTTTTGTTTGTATAATTCCAGTTAGAGATGAAGCGGCACCATCTGTCAGCAAGGCGTGAGTACCCGAGCTATTAGCTGTGCTAAACTAACACTGTACAGCCTTGTGAAATCTGAATACGAGTGTATGAAGATTTATCTGTCAATTTTAGGGCTATAGTCCACTATGCTGTCCTCTTGCACTAGTTTGTTCTGCTCAGGCAAATCCATGTTTTGGGCTGTTCCAGGGCTTCTTATTAGAACTTTTCCATGTCTAGTTGACCATTGCTTCTACTCTGGGTTTTTATTGAAACGACGTTCGTGAATAATAATGATGAAAACTAAGATAGCAGAATATTTATCTAGATTGCATGCGCCGTTGGTCTTTCCAATTTCTGTATGAACCAGTCTGTTTATGCTGTGGCTTCATGCTTATTATTAATGATGACACATCTGATCTGGGACCAAACCTTCACAAAAATGGGCTATTATTCTTTTTTTTCTTTTCTCTATTGAAATGTGGCTTACATTGCTAAATAGATAAAGCGGTTTAAATCTAATAAGATTGGGACTCCATTGTGTATGATATTTTCTGTACAATCATTTATGTACAATCACGAACCATGTCGGAACACAAGGTGTTGTTGCTGCTCCAAGTTGCTATTGTATGCCCATCCACTGTGTGTCGGCCCTGCTACGTGACATTAAAGCGAACAATTAGAACTTCCTTCTTCTCTGGTGATTTATAATTCTTTCAGACAGTCTTCAAGCTCCTGAACCAACCTGCCTTTTTTTTTCCTGCAGAGTGTCTATGTAACCTGAAATCTCTCTTGGTATTCTGCGCCTGTACATTGATCAGCCATCGGTGCTCTGTATGAAGCAAGCAGTACATACTTCTGCAGACGTTGTATCTCCTTGCTTTGGGAGCATGAAATAAACAGAACGCTTGTGTACGACTGTTGGACATATTGTTTTGTTGTTGCTGCAGTGAGATTCTCGTTTACAGAATTGACATATGACACCTGAATGCATTCCGGTCGTTCGACATTTGCCTGTTGAAACCATAAGAGCATGTTTGGGTAGAAGGATATGGATTCAAAACTAGGTTTAGCTTAAGTGACCGACCACATCCAAATATTCCTAAGGCCCTATCCAAACTGAAATGTTACAATCTCAAAAGATGTTAATAAGCACACGGTTCGTCTAGCAAAGATGAGATGGTCCACTGGTGGCTATTCTCAATGGCGATCTTGGTCTCAAAGTAATCAGCCACCTTCATGCACACACCAAGGAAGGAGTCACCGGATGAAGCTCGTCGTGGTCATTGTCAGCGGGCGGCCTAGCACTAGGATGAACGATGGAGGAGTGAGCTGTACTCGTCGACGCCGAATCGGAAAATGAAAGATAGTCACTATCGGGCACTAGTATGTATGCACGTTTTAACATTATGGGGTGATTTTTGGTAGGAAAAAACATAGATTTGCTGATTAATTCAAAGAAAAAATATTCTTGATTTATAGATGCCGATATAAATTATATTATAAAGAAAGTCGGAATTAATATATGCAATCCCCACAATTTGTTAACAAAGAATCCCGCAAAAAATGTTAATAAAGAAAAGAATTAAAAAATGTAATTTAATTTCACTTTATGTTTCTCCCTCGAAACCACTTTTTTAGGCTCAACTCGTTGCCAATCTCAAGCTACAACATGTCTGGCCCAAGAGGAATTAGTTTGGCCCACATCTCTTGAGAAGTATCTGGCGGTTCATTCTAGAACATTGGTGGATGCAACAACCATGCACTGTTCACTACGAATCCCGCTACTTTTAGCCGTTGGATTTAGGACATAAATGGTTAGGATTGATGGTCAGCTCCTATTCAAAACTCGTAAACTATATAGTAGTATAGATATCGAAGGAATGCTTTAAACTCATCGGTTTTGAGACGAGGAGGAACTCTCTCAAGGAAGGCAGCTAGGTTGAATTGATTTCCCAATGTCGCTCATCCCTAAGGCGCATTCACTCAGGATGTGATCCTTCACTGAGGGTGGACGCAAAATCCAACACAAGACGAGAAGATGCAATGTTGCATCGTTTGCTAGCTTCACTACACGGGCGACTCAATGCATGATATCCTTCAAATTTCGAGCATATGTAGAGAGAGAAAATGCATCATATGTCAGACAAGTAGGTATGGCTTTACTCACCCAGCAATTTTTTTCTGCAGTGGATATTTATTCATCTTAATTGTCCTGGTACAGCTTCGGTGGGTAGAAAGATTTGTAGGCACCATAAAGTGGGTGGAGAGATGGGAGGTCAGGTCAGGTCCTCTCTACAGCTTGGCATCCCCAGTCTCCAATGTGTCTGTCTGCCTAGGTGTTTGTTGAACTTAGTACTGAACAAGGGGAAATTGTTGTTCTCGTTGTAGTACAATTTGATGGGAAGACATTGCAGTTTAGTTTCTGCTGGTTTGGCAGATTGTGCTACTCCGTTGAAGCCAATTATAAATATCAATAACTTCCCATGGTTTCAAGCATACCCTAAGATTCTACTTAGTTTGAGCTGCAGTTGAAGTACTTGAGAGTTGAGACTAGCTTGAATCTGATTATGGTTATCACTAGCCAAGCTTAGCTGATGTTGATAATCCATCCGATTCAAATGTATCAGCACTACATACGACAACACAAGATACAGCCAGTGAACTCTAGGATTGTTTTTTTTGTTTGTTTTGATAATTCTTATTAGAGATGAAGGCAACCTTACATCAGAAATTTGCTTTGGCACATGGGAACGCGTGCTCCTGCCATTGGAAAAAGTATTTCAAAGTGTAAAAAAATTTGGTGCATACATCTTGACATTATATGTGTGCACGTCAAATTTCGGAGAAAACCGATATTTTTTGTGGCTTGTGTAAAAAGACAAAAAAATGTCTTTTGAAAAGCACTTTTTAACACTGGATTTTGTCTTTTTCATAAGCGACCCATAACTTGTCTGTTTTTCGCGAAACGACTTTGTGAGCATGTACAATACCGAGATGTATAATGCGCCAAATTTTTGTTTGAATTTTTTTGACATTTCAAAATAGGTTTAAAACACATTTTAAAAACTATGCCCTTCTCCCTCTGTGAGCACACTTGGCTTCACAACATCACTGAAGCTGCTCCCCATTCCACCAACTCCACCACGAGTCAGCCGCCGCCTCCTCTTCTCATCTGAGCGATTGAGCCGCCGCCGGCGCCCGGCGCCACCGCATTTCTCCCCCACCAGGCAGCCCCTCCGTCCTCGCCTTCACCGGCCGCCGACCGTCGCGCCGTCGCTAGTCTCGCCACATCGCCAAGCAACTCAGCAGCGACCGTCGGTCCATCCCGGCATCTCGGCGCTCGGCGGCGCGCGTCTTCTCCACTTTGCCACAACGTCTTCCACTGAGCACTCAAGTCAACGTAGTAAGCCCCCATCTCCCATTCTTTGTCTGATTTTTTTTTTTGTTTCATTCTTCGTTTGCTACTATTCTGTATGACTATATGTACATGGTAAGTTGGATCTTGGGTGCACTGTTCTTTAGTATATTTGCTACTGATTTTATTCGATGCAACTGCAAGTATAGAAGAATTTTGCGTTGTTATGCTGTCAAAAAATTTCTTTAAAATATGCATGCTGTCAATGTGTTCTGAAAGTGCATTTTCTGTGCATGGTACATGATTCGGTTAAAACCAAAAACTGAACCGAAAAATCGGTTAACCGGAATTTCAGTTAGCTGAATTTTAGTGTCAAATTCGGTTTCCACTTTTCCGAACCGAATTCACAAAAAAAAAAAAACGAACAACGCCCAGAGGCCTGGAGAGAAGATGTAATGGTTAGCCAGTTTGTCATATTTATTTCTTCGGCATTGTTTCTCTTTCCATTCCATACACCGCATATATGTTTGGTCTTTGCTGTATATTTAGCCAGCAGGAAGTGGTGTCATAAACAAAACATTGGATACTTCCTTGTTAAACATGCCTAGTTAAAGCTAAAAAGGAAGTATATTATTTAATCAGGTGTTTTGCTATTTTCAAAATTTCACACTGAATCATCCAACTTATACTCATCAGGTGGTCCGAGGCACAAGGAATCTAGCATGCGATGGAGCATTTGGTCGAATTATACAGCGGGTGGGAAATCCAACTTCTTGTACTGCTCAGCTTCACATTGCAGTCGTTCCTCTTCTTTGCTGGCAGACTGCGGCGCCGAAGCAGCAACAGCTTTCTCAGGCTCTGCCTCTGGGCAGTTTATTTGGGGGCAGACCTGGTAGCAGTGTATGCACTGGGCTATCTCTCTAAGCGCCAGGATGTCACCATTGAAACGAACATACTTACAAGAACCCAACCACTAGCTTTCTTTTGGGCACCATTCCTCCTCATCCATCTTGGTGGGCAGGATACCATCACTGCTTTCGCCATGGAGGACAACAACTTGTGGTTGAGGCATCTGTTGAATCTGGTGATGCAAGTTGCCCTAGCTTTATATGTTTTTTGGAAGTCCATTGGTAAACACAGTGCAGACCTTCTGCTTGCGGGTAGCTTTGTGTTTGTTACTGGAATTATCAAGTATGGAGAAAGAACATGGTCTCTCAAGTGTGGCAGCCTTCAAAGTCTCGAGAGCTCAGATGCACTGCGTTACAAAATGGAACTGCCTGAAGGAATCGCTGGTGATGTTGGCGTTGTTCGTGCTGCTCTGGATTCCATGCCATTTGTCCTTGATGTCATGGCCGAACGCAACTTGCTTGATCTCGGCCGAGAATATATGAACAAAATAGATGACCCTGAGCAAATGATACGGATGGTGAGGCTTCAGCTTGGCATGATATACGACGATCTCTACACTAAGTCTCTTGTGCTCAGAACACGGAGTGGAGTTATACTTAGATGCATCTCTCAGGCCTCGGTAATAGTTTCCTTTGTCCTCTTCCATGCAAGTAGCAGAGACAATTATAGCAAAGCTGACATTGCCATCACCTATTCGCTATTTGTGGGTTGTTTTTTCTTTGAAGTCAGTTCAACGTTTGTTTCCATGTTGTCACCTTGGACATGGGCATGGTTGAAGGTTAGAAGGTGTGATGCACTCGCCAGTTTGTGGGTTTTCTTTTGCTCTGACATCGGATATCCAAGGACGATGAAGCAGCAGCGGTGGCCAAATTTGATTGGACAGTACAACTTACATAGCTGGTTGACTGACAGCGGCCCGAAGCAAAGCATAATAATGGTTGTGTTCAGAAAGTTGTTTGTGGATTTGTTGGGTGTCAAAAAGAAGAAAATATTTTGGATGAGCAAGCTATTAGACACCGGTTACGTGGATGTGGGTAGCAAGATTGTGGAGTGTGTTGCAGAAGAGATTAGTCTCTTGACATTTGATTCCGATATTGATAAACCCAATGAATGGCCAAAAATTGGTTCCTTGTTGAAAGAGGCATCAGAACTTTTTGCTAATGATTTTGGTATGGCAATTATCTGGATGCAGGCAGTTACTGAGTTGCTTTTGAAAAAATGTGAATCTTCCCATTCAGATATAGAGTTTCATGGTACAAGTGAATTTGGTTTGATGATTTTGGTATGTCGGAAGCTATCCAAGTACGTAATGTACCTTTTCATTCACCACCCTTCCATGCTGCCGCTCTCTATCAGCCCAGCACCTACCCTGGCTCAGGCTCACGAAGTATATGATGATTTCACCAAGGATAGTGTTGAGTTGGAGGTAAGCAAGGAAACAGTGGAGGAGGTAGCACGCATGTGGACGCGGCTACTTGTTTACGCTGCTGGCAAGTCCAAGGCGGCGCCGCATGTTGCGCTGCTGAGCAGAGGAGGAGAGCTCATCACATTCGCATGGCTAATCATGGCCCACTGCGGGTTTGGGGATACTCGCGTTAGAAGACTTCAACTTACCAATATTGATGCCCACATAGTGAGAGAATTAGATTTTACACCACGACACCTCTTCAATCTTCCCATGGAAGATCAGATATCGGACTCTGCTAATCGGTAAGTGCATTTGACCACTTTAATTTTTTATTCCTTAAACTAGCTAGATCAGAAAAGATTGCTCCATGGATCTTTATTTTTTTTGTTTCGTTTTTATTTTGAAAAGCAGGTCAAAATTGGATGATGAGAACGCGAATGGGATGACGACTAAGTCAGATCGCTTCGTGGTTGGTAGCCGTAGCTTTCCATGAGGGTCCGTCCATATGTGGTTTTCTTATGTGCTTGTTTATTCTCAGTAAGGTTCATCTTGCTTGGTCGTGCTATTTTCTGCTTATTGTGTCTGTTTACGTAATTTTAAATTGTGGAGTTCATTCAGCGGACTTTTGTGCTATTCGCTGAATTATGATGTCACATTGTGGAATTTGCGAGATTATAAGGAATTAGAAAAAATGCACCTCACATTGTGGAATTTTATTAGAAAACAAATACACTTATATAAATGAACGACTGGAGTATAAGTACCAATTAATTCCCATGATTTGGATTGTAAGATTCCATCTAGTTTCAGCTACAATTATCAGACTTTATACTAGCTTGAATTAGATCGTGGGCCAGTACTACATAGGACAGCCTTGGTATAAGAGGTCAACACAATACATCTAGTGGGTTCACTCTAATGTCCTTAGGATTTTTTGTGTTTGAATAATTCTAGTTTGAGATAAAGGCTGCACAACATGTCCTCTCCATGTGCGAGCAAGGCATGGATACCCAAGATATTAGCTGTGCTAAACTAACACTCTGTACAACCTTGTGAGATCTGAATATACGAGTGCATGAAGATTTATCTGTCAGTTTTATCTTATGGCTATGGTCCACTTTGTTGTCCTCTTGCAGTTGACTGTTCTGCACAGACAAATCCATGTTTTGGGATGTTCCAGGGCTCCTTGTTAGAATATTTCCATGTCTAGTTCATCATTTCTTCCATTTTGGGTTTAACGAAATGGCGTTCCTTAATAGTGATGATGAGAACTACGACAAGATTGCGCTACCGAGATTCGTTGGTCACTCCAAGTTGTGTATGAACTTGTTTGTTTATGATAACTTAAATAGATAATGGTGTGGGTATAGGCATATGACTTCATACCTATCATTAACGATGACACATTTTCTCTCATGTTATTGCGGTGTTTGGCCATTAGTCCTTCAGAAAAAAATGGGCTATTATTCTATTTGTTTCTTTTCACTATTGACATGTGGCTTACATTACTAAATAGATTAAGAGGTTTAAGTGTAATAAGGATGAGGACTCCATTGTGTATGATGTTTTCTTATTATCATTTATCTGCACTCACAAACCATGTTAGAACACAAGGTGTCGTTGTTGATCCCAGTTGCTATTTTATGTTCATCTGTTGTGACTCGACGACATGAAGTGAAGAATGAAAACCCCCACCTCTGGTTATTTATAATCTTGCAGTCTCTCTTTAATCTTTTGAACGACCTGCCTTTTTCCTGCAGAGTTTCTATGGAGCTCTCCTGGTATTCTGCATTTGTTGCTCGATCAGTCAATGATGCTCTTCATGAAGCACACACTATATACTTATGCAAACATTGTATTTTTCTTGCTTTGGAAGTGTGAAATTTTTTTAGAATGCTTGTGTGTGATTGTTGGACTGATTGTTTTGTTGTTGTTGCAGTGGATTCTCATTTAGAAAGTTGACGTGTATGACGTGCTTGGATGCATTTTGTTCTTTCCATATTGTCCTATTGGAAGCATAAGAGCATGTTTGGGTTGGAGGAGATATAGATTCAAATCCAGGTTTCGCTTATGCGACCTACCTCATCCAACTACTAAGAGCAAATTCTGTACCAATTTTCCATATTTGCGGTCTTGCGGAGAATGGATGGCTAGATAAGATGGCCCGGGGGCACCTGCTCTAAAACATGTTTCCGAATAAAAAGAGCCCACTTAGTTTCAGCTGCAGTTGTAGTACTTGATACTAGCTTGAATCTGATTGAGGTCGTCACTGGCCAAGTGTAGATGATGTTGATAGTCTATTCCGATTTCAATGTACCAACACTACATACTACAACTGGTGGTGTGTATGGGTCGATAAGGATGCCCATATGTTCCCCCGATGCGTGCAGGGCCGTTGGGATTGCCGCGGAGAGCGATGAGGAGAAGAGCAGGCACTTCGCTTCAAGGCTCTGATCAGGACACAGATTGGAGGTCAGTCTCCCTCTAGAGCTTTGCATTCCTAGTCTCTGATGTGTCCCTCCGAACAGGTGTTTAATTAACACTTGCTGAATAAGGGGAATTGTTGTTCTCCTTACAGTACAATTTGGTGACAAAACGTTGCAGTATGGTTCCTGCTGGATTGTCAGATTGTGCTAACATTCCCATAGTACTTTGGATGATATTGCTAAGAATATGCTTCGTTTGAGCTCCACCTGTAGTACTGGGAGTAGCTTCAATCTGATTTGTCAGGTCATTCTCTGCAGCCCCAGTCTCTGGTGTGTTTGTCTCCCTAGATGTTTGCTGAACTTACTGACTAATGGAAATTGTTCTTCTCGTTACATTACGATTTGGTATCAAACAATTACACTTTTTTCCTGCTGGTTTGTTAGACTGTGCTACTAATTGCGCTCAAGCGAATTATAAGTACCAACATTCCTATACTTCGAGTCCACTTAGTTTGAGCTGCAGCTGAAGTACTTCAGGCTAGCTTGGATCTGATGGAGGTTATCACTTCATCACTAGCCAAGCTTAGCTGGTGTTGATAATCTATCTAATTCAAATTTACCAACAGTTCATACGACAAACTTGGTCTAGCAGGTCAACACAAGATTACAACAGCTAAAGGGCTCAACCATATTGTCCTTTGGCTATTTATATTTTGATAATTGAGAAAAGTATACTTTTCGTCCCTTAACTCTTGGCCGAGTCTAAATTTAGTCCATCAACTTCGAAACCAGACAACTTGCACCCTCAACTATTGAAACCGGACAAGATTCGTCCCTGGTCTTGGTTTTGACCGGTTTTGGAGCTGACTCACCCCGGTTTTGACCGGTGCTGACTCAAATTCGCGTAGTTTTTTCAAATCCGTGATTTTTTTTTAAATCCACGTACATTTTCATATGTCCCACTCATTGAAATTCGTGTACTTTATTCAAAAATTATTATTTTTAAATCTGTAAACCTTTCTGAAATTCATGTACCTTTCTCAGTTCATGTAATTGTTTCAAATTCACGTACTTTTTTCAAACCCTTTATTGTTTCTAATCCATGAACTTTTCTACAATTCATGTGCTTCCAAAAATCCATGCACCTTTTCCAAGTTAGCCTATTTTTCAATATTCGTGTAATGTTTTCATGTTCACGTACTTTTTTTGAAATTCACGAATCTTTCAACAATATTTGTGTAAACCTTTTTGAAATTCATGAATATTTTTCAACTTCGCATTTTTTTCAAATTCGCGTACTTTTATTCTAGTTCGTGTACTTTTTTCAACTTCAGATATTTTTCTACAAATCCACGTACATTTTTCAAGTCCGCATATTCTTTCAAATTCACATACCTTTATTATAGTTCGCATACTTATTTAAATTCACATGTTTTTCTACAAAACCACTTACATTTTTCAAGTTCACATATTTTTAAAAATTCGTGTATTTTTATTCTAGTTCACGCACTTATTTAAATTCACGTCTTTCTCTACAAAACGCGTACATTTTTCAAGTTCGCGTATTTTTTTTTCAAATTTGCTTACTTTTATTATAGTTCGCACACTTATTTAAATTCACATGTTTTTCTAAAAAATATTATGCGGATTTGGAAAAAGTATGTGAATTTGAAAAAATTACGCAAACTTGAAGAAAGTACGTGGATTTGGATAAAGTAAACTGATTTGAAATATACACAAATTTAAGAAAATGTGCAAACTTGAAAAAAGTATGTGGGTTTGGAAAAAAAAATACAGGAATTTGAGTCAGCTCAGTCAAAACCGAGTGAGTCGGCTGCAAAACCGGTCAAAATAGAGTCCAGGGACGAACCTTGTCTGGTTTCAATAGTTGAGGGTGCGTGTTGTCTGGTTTTAAAGTTGAGGGACCAAATCTAGACTCCGTGAAAAGTTGAGGGACGAAAAATATACTTTTCTCTTGATAATTTCAGTTAGAGATGAAAGCATATGTCCTTCTCCATCTGTGAGGACGGGGTTGGTACCCAGGCTATTAATTTGGAGTACTATATAACTCCTTACAGCCTTGTGAGTTTCGCAATCCAATGCATAAAGATTTGTTTGTCAAGGTTAGAGCTATTAATTCTGGGAAGAGACGGATTCATTTCTTTTGCTGTTGTTCCAGAGTTCCCTGTTATAAGCGGGGGCATTAGGAGATTTCCCTATCTAGTTGATCGTTGCTTCTACTTTGGGCTTATCAAGACAACATTACTGGATAATGATGGGAGCTACAATAACAGAATTTTAGATAGTTCATCATGATTACGCTATTGAGATTCGTTGGTCTACCCTGTTGTGTATGAAGTGAACGTGTCTGTTTATGATAACCTAAATAGCTAAAAAAAGGTGTGGCTATGAGCATATGACCGCAAGATTATCATTAATAACTACACATCTGATCTCATGACACTGGAGTCTTTGGTCACACTAGTAAAAAAAGGGTCAAACGTGAAGCACAATAGTGTCGGTTTGAATTTCAGCCGACACTAATGTGTACAATAGCACCGGTTCGTGGCGGCGACCAATAGCACCGGTTCGTGGCGAACCTTTAGTACCAGTTCATGCCACGAACCGGTACTAAAGAGGCTGTGTCAGCCTGCGGTCAGGCTATGGCCCCACCATCACCATTTAGTGCGGGTT
This sequence comes from Triticum dicoccoides, assembly GCF_002162155.2. NCBI lineage: Eukaryota > Viridiplantae > Streptophyta > Magnoliopsida > Poales > Poaceae > Triticum > Triticum dicoccoides. The sequence continues at coordinate 545,968,043 of NC_041380.1, read as the reverse complement.
CGTATCACGAACCGGTACTAATAAGGTTATGGCAAACTGTTTTTAGTCCCACCTCGCCAAGAGAGAGGAACTAGGAGCGGTTTATAAGCCCTGAGTGCAGAGACGATGAAGAAGAGGCTCAATGCTCACGTTGCTTAGCTTCAAGCCTTCAGGAATATGGCATATTGCACGGAGCTACGCGCAGTGCAGTTTACACTATTCCGAAAGGCTTGAAGCAAATTAACGAGCATTGCACCTCTTTTTTATTTTTAATAACTTATTACAACTCCGGAGTTCTTCTGTTATGGCAAAAACTAATTGCACGTCGGCATTTCTTTTTTTAAACTTTGGTTATAACTCCAGACTTTGACCATCAAGTTTTGTAGAAAAGAAAAAATAGCAGAAAAGAAAAAAACTATAGCTGAAAAGAAAAAAACTATATAAAAAACTACTCAGAAATAAATAGAAGAAAATAAATATAGCAGAAAATAAAAAACTACTCAGAAATAAATAGAAGAAAAAATAAAGCAGAAAAGAAAAAAAATATATTTGCTATTTTTCAATCGTTTACAAAATGACCGTGAAATTGAAAATCACTATAAAATGAACTCTGAAAATGTTGAATTTTGGCAAACTAGATGAATAAAACTACTCACAAATAAATAAAAGAAAATAAATATAACAGAAAAGGAAAAACTATACAAAAAACTACGCAGAAATAAATAGAAGAAAATAAAGCAGAAAAGAAAAAAACTATTAAAAAAATTGGGGCGCTGCCCTGTGGGCCTGCTTGGCCACAGGCGTGCAATTACAGGCCTTAAAGGCCCAGCAGACTCACAGGGCAGCGCGCACAGTTTAGGCCCACAAGCCTGCTATATAGAGGAGTTCGAAGAGGTAGCCGCGGCTGGGTTTATAAACCAGTGCGGCTGCCCTTCGCCCGGCGAGGTGGGACTAAACTTTGGGGTGGCAGCGCGAGGCCTTTAGTACCGGTTGGTGGCTCCAACCGGTACTAAAGGGTGGTCTTTAGTACCGGTTGGAACCACCAACCGGTACTAAAGGCCTGCTCTTCCCGCCTCTTGGCTTGGCCAAAGTTGGCCTTTAGTACCGGTTGGTGGCTCCAACCGGTACTAAAGGCCTCTCCTATATATACAACACTTACGAAAATTCAGTTAGATCTCCCCACTTCTTTCGTCTCCAACCTCTCGCGCGCCGCTCGAACCCGTCCTCGCCGCCCGTCGCCCGTCGTCCGTCGTCGTCGTCGCTGTCCCCGCCGCCGCCCGTCGTCGTCGCCGTCTCGCGCCCCACCCCGAACGCCGCGTGCCGCCGTCCGTGGTCGTCCCGCCGCGGTCCCGTACGTCTCTCGCTCTCGCGTATACCCGCCGCGCCGCCGTCCGTCGTCGTCGCACCCGGCCCGTACGGCGGCGCCCCCGCCCGTACGTACGCCGCCGCCCCCACCCCGTACGCCGGCGCCCCCGCTCGTACGTACGGGGCAGCGGCGTACGGGGCCGCACACATACACACATACACACACATATATACGTACACACTACACACACACACATTTTTTTTACTTATTTTCTGTTTTTTAGAAAAGTTAATTAGATGATCGAATGTTTGATTAATGTTGAATGTTAGATGAATTATCTAGATAGAAAATTGTCGAACTAGAGATTTGAACTAGTTGAATAATTAATATAACTAGTTTATTTTTAGTAAGAAAATTATCGAACTAATTTATTTAGGTATATGAGATTTGAACTAGTTCAATAATTAATATAACTAGTTTATTTTTAGTAAGAAAATTGTCGAACTAGTTTATTTAGGTATATGAGATTTGAACTAGTTCAATAATTAATATAACTAGTTTATTTTTAGTAAGAAAATTTAGGTATCTGAGATTTCATGATCTAATTAAAATATTATTGGTTAATGAGTTTTTATGTTTATTTAATTTTTTATATATTTTGAGTTTATATAAATGTTAGATTAATGTCGAATGTTAGATGAATTAGATAGAAAAGTTAAATATATAGTAATGTCAATTGTTAGAGATGAATATAGTTAGATATATTAATGGCAAATGTTAGATGAATATATATTTGGCTAGATATTAATTAATGTTAGATAGTAATAGGTGTTTAATGTTTCACCTATATGAACATAGGAAATGTCATCTGACGACGAAAAATATTTCATTATGTGCGAACATTGTGAAGACCAGCGCGGCCTGTGCGACAGGCATTTCCTTATTGATGGTAGGCGCTTCAGCATCAAGCTGGATGAGACATTCGAAGTTGATACAGTAAGTCACTTTGTTAATTATTATTTGAATGCAAAACTTATGCTTCATTTGCTTCAACTTATAATTTTAAATTTTTACTATTCTACTAGCGCATCCCCTGCCATGCAAGAATTTTTGTCTTGGATAAGATAGGTTTTAGTGCTATAGATGATATGGAGGTAAAGAGAGTTTACTTGAAGACGGAGCATGGGCATACTTTCAACGTCAAATTATATAATGGAGACATATACACCCATTTTGAATGCAAAACTTGGCAAGCACTATGCAAGGCTTATGCATTTGAGCCTGGTATGGTTGTCACCTTTTATATTCGCCCGGAAGATGATATTGAAGGTAATATAGACATCTGGGTCGATGTGCAAACGCCTCCAGTTCTACCATTATGTGAGTTTTTCTCAGCCATGCATGCATATGTTTATGTCTTTGATACAGTTTATTTAAAAATTATTGACAACTAATTTGTATTGTCAGCTTATTTCGGTTCAAGCAAACATGTCCGGCGCTTGGTAGACAGGACCTACTACTGCCCCGGGGCTCAACTAAACTGCAAGGAGATAAGTCATTATGTTTCATGGCTTGAGGATCTTAATACTGTCAAGACATTTTTTTTTCTGAACTTAGAAATATTAGTACTCAAAACGTGCGATCAATGATGATCGTATTGAACTACGGTCACATCTATAATCGAAAGATGGTAAGATTTTAACTATTGTCCTTAATTAGTGCATCTTTTGCATACATTATTTTTGAAGCTAAACTTTCATTGCTTAGTATATTAATTACTATACGATGTTCTTCAACAGGGACTTCCGATGACAGTTGTGCCTCAGTGGATCGAGACTAAAGGTGACATGTCAATGGTTAGCTTATGGCCAAGATATCCTACATTGCACATGAGTGCATTCAGGATTTCTGAAAGCGAATAATGCTTAATAGTGAAAGAATGGAGCAAAATTGTTAACGATCGCAGAGAAGTACTAGGAGGCAGCAAGGAAAAGCGCAACCCAAGATTAGGAGACAGATTCATCTGCCTGCTCCAGTATGATGAATCAGGAGAGCTATACATGTTCTATGCTATTCTACCTGAGAGGGAGCAGCACTAGTTCATGCTCTTAATAATTAGTGTCTCATGTCCGTGCCCTGAACTTCGATGTTGGTGATGATTATGTTGAACTCGATGATATCTTTGCTTCTATTACAAAGTGAATGTTTCCTCTTTAAGCTAGCCAGTGTTGGTGATGATTAGATAGCTAGCGGTAATGACTATGATGATTAAATAGTGGTAATTAGACGACTACGATGATTTTTAGCTAGCTAGAGTTTATTTATTTATTAATATGCGATGATGATGATGATGATGACAACTACAACTCATTATAACGTAAAACAATCCTAAATTAAATTGATAACACAAATTTAATTGAAAAATACAAAATAAAACAAAAACCCACAAACATTTAGTACCGGTTGGTGTTACCAACCGGTACTAAAGGGCTCCCGCCCCCCGGAGCTGGCTCATGCCATGTGGTTTCCCTTTAGCACCAGTTCGTGCTGAACCGATACTAAAGGGGGGGGGGGGCTTTAGTGCCCACACTTTAGTGCCGGTTATGGAACCGGCACTAAAGGGCCTTACGAACCGGTGCTATTGCCCGGTTCTGCACTAGTGTCACCGGACCTTCACAAAAACGGCCCATTATTCTATTTGTTTTTTCACTATTGACTTGTGGCTTACATTACTAAATAGATGAAGCAGTATAATTCTAATAAGATGGGAACTGCACTGTCATGTATGTCTACACTCACAAGCCATGTTAGAACACAAGGTGTTGTTGCTGCTCCAAGTTGTTACTATGTGTTCATTAATTGTGTGCTGGGCTGCTGGCCCTGCTATGTGTGGCACTAAAGCGAACAGTTACAACTTCCTTCTCTGGTGATTTAAAATTCTTGCATACAGTTTATTCAAGGTTCAGAACCAACCCGCCTTTTTACGTGCAGAGTTTCTATGGAGCCTGAAATCTCTCTTGGTATTCTGCATCTGTACATTGGTCAGCCATCGTTGCTCTGTATGAAGCACGCAATATATACTAGTAATATACTTCTGCAGATGTTGTCCCTCTCTCCTGACGTCGTCGTTTCCTCTCCTTCCTCTAGTGCGGCGGCGCCGCCGGGTGAAGGGGCTGTTCGAGCGGCGGCAGAGGGGGCTGCTCGTGCGGCAGCGGCGGGGACGGATCTTGGCGACACGGCGGATGGTGAGATCGCATGAGAGCTGTTGCGGTGGCGGCAGTGGCAGGTTCATTTCACTAACGAGATGGATCCCGACACTTGGATCGTGGGGCGTCTTCGTTTCACTCCATCATCGTGATGGATGGCGCTGCTGGATATGGAGAACGATGTGTTGGCTGGCAATTACCTACCGGACGACGATCAGATCTAGGTAGGGCTTCGTTTTTCCTTGGATAACTATGTTGTTGTAGTTGGGCATTGTGTGCAGGTTGATCAGATCACGGCGGTGGACATGGTTGATTTGACGAACACAACAAGTATGGATCGAGAGATGGCGTCGGGCTCTTCAAAGCCGGCCAGTGTGCGTGCCCCCGATGATCGCCGGAGGGTGGGCGGGCGCTTTTGGGTGCCTGCGGACGACGACAGTGGGGACGAGGATGAAGATGGCGGGCGCTCCAGCGACTCGACGGCCTGCTCACCGACTCCATCTGATGTGGTCTATGAAGCTTTTTGTTCCGGCTACGAAGAGGATGAGGTGGCCGAGATTGTGGAGGCGGTCGTCCCTCTCGAGGATCCGGCGAGGAACAGTTTGCGTCCCGGAGAGAAGATGGAGCTGCTCCGGCGTGTCGTGCATCGGAGGACCGCGGCGACTGCCCATCAGCCGTGGAAGGGCCCTCTCCCCACGGTGAGTCTCCCTAAGCTTACTGTGTTTGATTTGGTTAGACCGGAGGCGTGGACGGTTGTGGTCAGGAGAAAGAAGGGAGGCCGTGTGGCGGCCGGCCGGCAGCAGGCGGCGTCGGCGGCTTCGCTCGGGATCATGGTCGCTAGGGCGGCGCGTTTGAAAGCCTTGATTGGCGCTGCTGGGTCACCGGTGGATACTGGGCCATCTTCGGCTGGGTATGAGGCCCAGTGCAAAGAGGCGGCAGTTGGGCCGGTCGCGGTTGGGATGGAAGCTGAGGGTTCTTTGGATGGTTCGATCGACTACGTGCGAGGTGCATGCATCGATCAATCTGATCCCTCTCGTTCCATCACGCGCCGTAGGGTTTTCTATCGCCGACTTCCTCTTCGTCGCGTGGATCGTGGTGGTCGCGCCCGTCGTATCCCTCCGCTACAACCCACGGCGGGTCGTGGGGTGGCGGGGAAGAGCTCGGCTGAGCCGGCTGGGTCGGGCCGCGCAGGAGGTATGCCGCCGCCTATCTCTGGTGGTGGCCGTGGAGCGGTGGTGCCGCCGCTGGTCGCGGGAAACGGCCGTGGTGCCGTTGCCCCTGGGGCCAGCCGTGGAATGCAGGCGGCGGGTCGGGGTGTGGCACCAGCCGGTGCAAACTCGTCGGCCGTCGGCCGTGGTGCTGGAGCACTCGGTCTCCGCCCGCCGGCTCCGGTCCTTGCTCCTGCCTCGGGTCGGGGTGGTAGCCTTGGTGCCCGGCCGCCGCTTCAGGGCCCGGGGAATGATGCTCGAGGAGTCCCGCACGGATCGCGTCCGGCGTTGCCGACCGGGGTGATGCCGGCTGTCGGTCGTGGTGGACTACGGCCGCCCGCGCCGGTTCATGCGGCTGCGGGAAGCGGTACCCTTCCCCCGAGACCTCCGGTGCCTGCGGCTGTGGGGCGGGGTGTTGCGCCACCGTTGCCCCGTGCCGCGCCGCTGCCTCACTACGTCGCGAGGCCGGCGCAACAACATTCGGGCCCAACGCAGGCGCAGCTGAACACGAGTGATGGAGTGAATGATGGGACGCCCCGAGGACAGTGGGGGGACGATGGTTTTGATGCATACGGAGATGGCCAGCACCGTGGTTCGTCGTCTACGGGAGGTGGACGCGGCTATGCATGGCAGAGTGATGGTTCTGATAAGAGACCATTCCTTGGTTCGGCGGGTGGTTTTGTCGAGGGTGCTTCTGGCCCGAACTACCGGCAGAGAGGTGGCTACCGTGGGCATCGTGGTGGCCATGGCGGTGGACGTGGTCGGTACCGTAGACCTCCTCCGCCACCGTTCATGGGTGACCATCAGGCTTCGGATATGGCAGTTGATCCCGTGCGGTCGACCGATTTGCCTAGCCAGGCGATGGAGGTAGTGACGGCTTTGGCCAACATGGAGGCTCCTGCGATTGGAGTTGATGCTGAGGCAAGGGACAGAGCTGAGGCTGAGAGGGCATCCAAATGGGCGCGTAAGAAGGAAAATATGCTTTGTTATCGTTGTGGCGAGAAGGGACACTTTATTGCTGAGTGCATGGCGGAACTATGTGGCTCGTGTGGTAAGACAACTCATACTATGGGAGACTGCCCGGTTCTGCGTGACCAGGCTCCTGCTCTCACGATGTATGGAGTATATTGTGCTGAGTTCACGTTCTTTGAGTCTCCGGTGGCGAGAGAGATTCCAGTTGAGACTCAGAGCTTGACTACTGGAATTGTGAAAGCTACCTGCGAAGTGGTGTCTGAGGCTCAAATTGTGCAGAGACTTCAGGAACTGGCTCCAGGTGATTTTCAGTGGGAGCTGGTCCAGATTGAGGACAATGTGTTTAGGGTTGATTTCCCAACGGTGGATGATTTGCAGAAATTGCTGAGTTTTGGGTTGTGCAAAGTCCCTGGTACTAAATGCATTCTGGAATTTCACGAGTGGAAGAAGGTGGAGCCTAAGGGAAAACCGCTCACTCAGGTGTGGCTGCGGTTTTCAGGGGCCCCATCTGGGTCTTTGACAGATGCTCGAGTGGTGGCTAGTCTGGGTATGATGGTTGAAAAGACTGAGAAAGTGGATATGGCATTCACCCGCACCCATGGGGTGGCCCGGCTCTTAGTAGGTGTTCTGGACATCGAGTTCGTCCCGGATGTGGTCAACTGGTTTTATAGGGGAGAGGTGTTTCCGCTTGAGATTGAGTTTGAGGATTCTGAGCTGTTTGCCGACGCGGATACTGGGACTGATATGGATATACACGATGGGGATGGTGACGCCGGTGCTAGTGGGGACCCGACTGATGAGGCGGGACGTGAGAGGACCAATGGTTCGGGTCCGGTTGCTTAGTTGCCCGGGGATGGATCCGGAGTAGAGCCAGCCCCGGTTCCGTCGGTACCGATGAGTACGTTGCGGTTTGGGTCCTTCGAGCCAGCGTCGGCCCCCCAGGCTTTGAAGTGACAGGGTGGATTCTGATGATAGCTTTGAGGGTATGCTTCCGCCGCTGGAGCTTGATGTTGTGACTGGTCCTGTGGCGGATGGCTTGTTGGGGACACTCTCGGTGACGACCTTGGGAGGGGTTAGGGAGGTGGAGCCTCAGGTGGTTCCGCTTTCCCCCACCACCCAGTGGTCTCGAGCCGGGAAACGACGTTGGTCTCGGAGGTTCGGCCTAGGGAGGGGAGTCCGGGGCAGGTGGCCCCGGCCGCTCCTTCTCTCAGCCTGGCGCCGGCGACGCCGATGATGCCGACGATGGTCGGCCGTGGGGGAGACCGCATGGGTCAGGAGGACCCGACCCTTTCTCCTACGGTGGCGGCTTCTGTGGCCGCCTCTCCGGTGAGGCTAGGGACGGGTCTGGGGCAGGTGGCCTCCACTCCTCCTCCTTCGCCAGTCAGGCCATCGTCGACCTCAGGTCACACAGTCCGGGCGGGAGGTGAGTCTGGGTCGGCGGCGCCCGTGCTTCCCTCCCCCGGCGGCCTGTCTGTGGGGCATATGAGCCCTCCGTCGCCTCATCAGGCATGTTTGGCTGACTCTTCAGCGCGAGGCTTTACGCGGGAGGAGGTGATTTCGTTTGGTGGCATCCATGATCCGGTCTCGGCGGGGATTCGGATGAGTTCTCGGCTCCAGGACAACCCGGAGGTTGATGACATGCAGCTGAGGTGCGCTATGAGGGCGGCCAAGCTTCGTGATGCTGAGATTACTACTGGTATGTCTGTCAATATTTCCAATTATTTATTGCATTTTTTCGAGGAGGAAATTATTAATAATGCAAACCAAATAGGAGTTTCGCTAGGGACTAATGATAGTGAAATTTCCAAGTCGGTAAATGATCTTTTAGATTTGGAGGCGGAACGGGCTTTAGAGACTATTCGTAATCTGGCTGCGGTAAAACCCATGAATGATGATGAGATTGAGGCGTTGGGGGTCCGAGTGCTTGATAATATGTGTGCGGATCTAGCACCATCCGGCCATGAGTGTGAGGAGGATGATGCTCCTCTTAACTATGCAGTAGATAGTGCCTCGGAGCCCGGTTATGAGGACCGGGTGGAAGAACCTAGTAAACCTAAGCGCAAGTGGAAACGGAAGATTTATCCCGATTCTGCGGTTCGTAGGAGTGCTAGGATTCGGACTGCCAAAAAATTTCATGATGAAGTATGAAAGGAATATTCTGGAATAGCAGAGGTCTGAAAGACTTGGCTAAAAGAAGGTTCCTTGCTGAGGCATCCTTGGAGCATCGGTTAGATTTTGTTGCTCTTTCGGAAACTGGTCGTGACAACTTTGCGCCTCAGTTTCTTGCCTCTCTGGTGGGAGGTGTTGAGTTTGATTGGCATTGCCTTCCTCCGAGAGGAAGATCCGGTGGGATCTTGCTTGGTGTGAGATGTGATTCGTTAGAAGTCCAAAGTGTAGTGATGGGAGACTTCGCGGTTAAGTTTCGAGTCAGGTCTAAAGCCGATGGTTTTAACTGGGCTTTGGTGGCGGTATATGGTGCCGCACAGCCCGAGCTTAAACCGGAGTTTTTAGCGGACCTTGTTCGAATCTGTGGATCTGAGCAGCTTCCAATTTTAGTTGGAGGTGACTTCAATATCATTAGGAGGAGAGAAGAGAAGAATAATGATAATTTTGATGGTAGGTGGTCGTTTATGTTCAATACTATTATTGAAAGCTTGGATCTGAGGGAGATCGAGCTTTCTGGTAGAAAGTTCACCTGGTCTAATGCTTTGCCAAATCCAACATATGAAAAGCTTGATCGAGTTCTCGCGAGCGTTGAGTGGGAACAGAAGTACCCTCTTGTAACGGTACAAGCCCTCTCGCGCGGAATTTCCGATCACACTCCATTGTTCGTCGACTCAGGGGAGCCGAGCCACGTTGGAAACAAAAATACCTTTTCTTTCGAGATGGCCTGGTCTGAACGCAAAGGTTTCTTGGACCTGATTGCCAGGGAATGGGCTAAGGGTTCAGGAGGGAGGACTTCGGTCGAGCATTGGCAGAATAAAATTAGGTACTTGAGAAGTTTCTTACGGGGGTGAGCTAAGCATCTTAGTGGAGTGTATAAGATTGAAAAGGACATGCTCATTTCTCTGATTCAGACACTTGACTTAAAGGCTAAATCAACGGTGTTGCAGCCAGCAGAGCATCAAGTTAAAATTGAGGTGGAGAAGAGGTTGAAAGAACTGCTCCGCGAAGAAGAATTGAAGTGGGCATTGCGGGCTAAGGTCCGCCAAGTTGTCCAGGGGGACGCGAATACTCAATTCTTTCACCTGATTGCTAATGGTAAGCATAGAAAGAAGAGAATCTTTCAGCTTGAGCAAGATGAAGGAACTATTTTAGGACATGACAACCTAAAAACTTATATAACCGAGTATTATAAGCAGTTATTTGGACCTCCGGAGGACAGTTGCGTGTCCCTCGACGAGACTAGGATTGAGGATGTGCCTCAACTTTCGGCTACTGATAATGATATTTTGGTTGCCCCGTTCTCTAAGAAGGAGGTGTTTGAGGCTATTGCACAGATGAAGAACAACAAGGCTCCCGGACCGGATGGTTTCCCGGTAGAGTTCTACAAAAAGTGCTGGCACATTATTAAGGGGGATTTGTTACCTATGTTTCATGATCTGTTCTCTGGACAACTTCATTTATTTCACTTGAATTTTGGAACAATCACATTGCTTCCTAAGAAAACGGATGCTGTGAGAATTGAGCAGTTCAGGCCGATCTGCCTTCTCAATGTGAGTTTCAAAATTTTCACCAAGGTCGGGACTAATAGGCTCACACGGATTGCGCATTCTGTGGTGCAACAGTCCAAAACTGCTTTCATGTCGGACAGAAACATCCTTGAAGGGGTGGTTGTCCTTCATGAAACGCTCCATGAAATCCATTCAAAAAAATTAGATGGAGTTATCTTTAAGGTGGATTTCGAGAAAGCGTATGATAAAGTTAAATGGCCATTTCTCCAGCAGGCATTGCGTATGAAAGGTTTCGATGAAGCCTGGCGCCACCAGGTTGAATCGTTTACGCAAAAAGGAAGTGTTGGAATTAAGGTGAATGATGATATTGGACACTATTTCCAGACACATAAAGGCCTAAGACAAGGAGATCCGATGTCCCCTATCCTGTTTAACATTGTGGTTGACATGTTAGCAATTTTGATAGAAAGTGCTAAGGAGAATGGTCAAGTAGGTGGCTTGGTACCTCATCTTGTCGATGGAGGTGTGTCCATCCTTCAGTACGCTGATGATACTATCATCTTTATGGAGCATGATTTGGCCAAGGCGAGAAATATGAAGCTGGTGCTATGTCTTCTCGAACAATTGACTGGCCTCAAGATTAACTTTCACAAGAGTGAGTTGTTTTGCTTTGGTAGAGCCAATTATGACCAAGAGGCTTATAGGCAATTGTTTTTGGTGTGATTTGGGAGCGTTACCTTTTTCTTACCTAGGTATACCAATTCGCCACCGTAAGCTCACGAACAGAGAATGGAAATGCATCAAAGACCGATTTGAAAAGAAACTGAGTTGCTGGAAGGACAAGATCATGTCATACGGAGGCCGATTGATATTGATTAATTCGGTGCTCACGAGTATGCCTATGTTTCTCTTATCGTTCTTTGAAGTCCCAGTTGGAGTTAGGAAAAGACTGGACTTTTATCGCTCGCGTTTCTTTTGGCAGGGTGATGAACTAAAAAGAAAATACCGGCTAGCTAAATGGGATGTCATCTGTAGACCGAAAGACCAAGGGGGTCTTGGGATCGAGAATCTCAAAGTTAAGAACAAATGCCTTCTTAGTAAGTGGTTGTGGAAGTTAGCCCATGAGACTGAGGCCACGTGGGCGCAAATACTTCGTAGCAAGTACCTTCAGACCAAAACTTTGTCCCAGGTGACAGTTAGGCCGAGCGATTCACCTTTCTGGAGAGGACTGATGAAAGTCAAACAATCTTTGTTTAATAGGACAAAGTTTATTATTGGCAACGGTGCTAGTATACATTTCTGGGAGGATACTTGGCTCGGAGAGACACCCTTGGCCATTCAATACCCGTCTTTATATCGGATTGTTCAACGTCGTGAGGTGTTCGTTGCAACGATATTTCAATCTATCCCCCTTAATATTCAATTTCGACGGTCACTAGCGGGCAATCGTTGGGAAGAATGGCTCCATCTAGTTAGGAGATTGGTGGAGGTTCAGCTTTCCCAACAACCCGATGAATTACGCTGGAAGCTTACTAGGTCTGGAGTATTCACAGTTAAATCAATGTATATTGATGTCATCAACTCGAGCTTCATTCCTACCTCTAAGCACGTTTGGGCTGTCAAAGTACCTTTGAAGATAAAAGTGTTTATGTGGTTTGTCCATAAACAAGTTATATTAACCAAGGACAATCTGACTAAGCATAATTGGACAGGATCTACTAGGTGTAGCTTCTGTGATCGGGATGAGACGATTAAGCACCTTTTTCTTGATTGCCCGCTAGCCAAAGTTCTTTGGCGGACAGTACACATTGCTTTCAATATTACACCACCGCATACTGTTAACACGTTATTTGGGGTGTGGCTTAATGGGATTGAGCCTGACTTAGCGAGATATTCGTGTGGGAGTATGCGCGTTGCTGTGGACTATATGGAATTGCAGAAATGATTTGGTTTTTAACAGAACATCATGCATTCATTTTTTGCAGGTTATCTTCCGGGCCACGACATTGATCCGTTCGTGGTTGCTACTCACTCCGATGGAGGCCAGGAAGCATTTGGTTATTGGATCTATCCATTGGGAGATGGTAGCTCGGGATATCTTCAATCGGTTTGGATGGCGGTCATGTAATAGAACAGACAATTAGTTTACCTATCTGTCTTTAGCCAGCCGGTTGTGACGTTCCTTTTTTGGCTAGTTTGTCGTTCTAGCCTTTATGGCTCTGTGTGAGCCTTTCTTTACAGTTCGAGACTTTTAAAACCTTGTTGGAACCTCTTTATTTGTTTTAATAAGAGAGCCGTATGCATCGTTCTGATGCAGAGGTCGGGGTGAACCCTTTTTCGAAAAAAAACTTCTGCAGACGTTGTGTTTTTCTTGCATTGGAAGTATGAAATAAATAGAATGCTTGTGCGTGGTTGTCGGACTGATTATTTTGTTGTTGCTGGAGTGAGAATCTCATTTGCAAAATCGACATATGACTGAATTCATTTTGTTCTTTTGATATTTGCCTATTGGAACCATGTTTGGGGTAGGAGGATTTGGATTCAAATCAGGGTTAGCTTAAGCGACCTACCACATCCAAATACTCCTAAGATTCTATCCAAACCGAAATGTTATAATCTCAAAACAGGCAGATCAGCACGCACGGAGCAAATGAACATTTATTCAACTTCGCGTATAGCATTTAATCAAAGGATTAAAGGCCCTTAGAGCAACTCTAATGGGGCGACCCATTTCGTCCGCCGCTGTTCGTTTGGGTTGGCACGGACAGAAAAGGCGGCCCAACGCGCCGACCCAAACGGACGCGTGTCCGCTTGGCGTCCGCATGGCGACTCATTCCCGGCCCAATTTTGAGCCGGATTTACGTTGGCGCGGACACAGACGGACGCGCGCGCCTACTCCTCTCCCCGGGCCCGCCGGTCGGTGGCAGCCACCACCATTTCCCCTCTTTTCCCCAAAACACTCCCACCCGCGCGCGCTCCCGCCCCAACCAGCCATGGACGATGCCATCGACCTCGACACCGCCGCCGGCCTCGCCTCCCTCGCCTCGTCTGGCGCCGCCGCCCCCTCCGGGAAAGGCAAGCCTCGTACCTTGCGCAAGACCGCCGCCGCGACCAAGCCAAAAAACGCGCTGACGCCCGAACAGCGGGCAAGGGAGTCGGCCAAGAGGAAGGGCCGGAGGCACGCCACGGACACGAGGGATGAGGCTGCCACGCAGGCCGCCGTCGTCGCTGCCGCGCAGCAGGAGGTCACCAACCCCCGCGTCGCAGCGGCAACGAGGGAGACGCTCTACATGCTAGGGTTAAACCCTAGCCAGCATGACCTCGTCCAAGCCACCGTCGCCGCGGCCAGCACCGGCTCGTCGGTGTTTCCTTGGATGGTGCTGCCCGACTCACCCCGCGCGTCGGCTTGCAACCCGATCCTCGGCTTCCGCGTCTACCCGCAGGCCTCCCGCCTCTCCGGGGAGTGCTCGCTCGACGTGAGCGTGGTCGCGCCTCCACGCCCGCGCTCGCGCCCATCGACCTCAACGCCACCCCGGTGGCCGGTGGCTCGTCATCCGGCGGCGCGAGGAAACATGCGCGACAGACGCCGGCCGCCGTGCTCCCGGGCGCCCGCAACCTGTTCGAGGAAATGTTGTTCGCCATCGACGAGGACTACATGCAGAACCTCATCTTCGAGGGCGGTGCGCCGGCCGCTGGCTACGATCCCGACGAGACACAAAGCCAGGACAGCCGCGGGGCATTCACGCCGGCCGCTGGCTATGATCCCGATCAGGCGCGCGGCCTTCATGCGTGTTCAGTTCGGCATCGACCTGGACGGCTTCCCCCTCGACCAGGTGTTCCCGGACAACTACGGGCTAGAGGAAGAGGACGAGTGCGGCATCGAAGTGGAGCCTTTGTTCGAGGACGAGCTCGCAAATCAAGCCACCGGTCCTAAGCCGAAGCGCAAGAGCAAGCACACGAAGATGTACACGGCGGCCGAGGACAATCTTCTTTGCGAGTGTTGGCGAGACATTGGACAAGACCCCAAGACGGGCACCGAGCAAAAGCATTCAACCTTTTGGATTTGTGTTCACCGAGAGATTCATGAGTGCAAAAAAGTTTCCGCCTTACCAATTTGTGAGCACGCACGGGTGGGTCTCCATTTCCAAGCGGTGGAGGGCGATCCAACAAGAGTGCAACAAGTTTTGCGCTACTCTTGAGAGCGTCAAGGCCCGCCCCGTGAGCGGCATCGGCATGCAAGACATGGTATGCTAGCAAGCCGCCCTCTTTTGTGTCATCAAGTCCATCCTTTGCATGTTCATTTGCATATCACTTGCCCATATGCTTGCATGGAAACATTTTATAGGCATTTCAAGCTTTGGAGGCATTCAAGGTTCAACACAATGGCAAGTGCTTCAACCCCTCCCGTTGCTATCGGGTCATCAAGGACGAGGAGAAGTTCAAGACGCAATATGCCACACTCAAGTTGCATGGGGGGAAGAAAGCCGTGGAGGATGTTGGGGAGGGCGAACTGGCACGACCGCGGGGGAAGACCAAGTCCAAGGAGGACAAGCGAGATGCGGCCACCAACGCCTTGACCGCAAGCGTGGTCGGCATGATGAATAAGAAGGACTCAAGGTAGGAGGAGCGCCGACGTTTCAAGGCGGAGCAAATGGATGCTTTCATGGAGATCCAAAGGAGGAGGCTTGAGCTGGACGCCGACAAGCAAGCCAAGATGTTCCAGCTAGAGGCGGAGAAGCAAGCCAAGATGCTAGAGATCGAGGCCGCCAACGTGAAGACCAAGACGAAAGAAGTGGCTCTCGCGAGCATGATGACCGGGGTGGAGATCATGAAGGTGGATCTCAACATCGTGTCGCCAAGAAAGAGGTCGTGGTTCGAGAAGATGCAGACCGACATGCTCAAGTTCGACGACGAGTGATCTATGGCGGCGAGCGCCATCTTTTTTTATGTCGGCAGGTGTGCTGGCATGACCACGGCGTGGTCGAACTCAAGTCCCACCCCTTTGTGTGCCGGCCGGCTGGCGAGTGCGCTAGCATGAACTGTGGTGATATTTTCTGAAGTCGGCATTGTATGCTAGCACTGGCATGGTGCCGGCATGAGACATGGCCGCTGGCATGATAGGCCGCAGGCCTTTTTTGTAAGTTGAATGCGGATATGAAATGGCTCGGCGCGTTGGGCGCAATGCCGACACAAATGCAAAACTGAATGGACGCCGGGCCGATCCAAACAGACGGCGCATTTATCCGTTTTTTGTCCGTTTGGGTCGGCGTGTTGGGTACCGACTCAAACGGACAAAAAACGAATAAATGCGTCGTCCGTTTGGGTCGGCCCGTTGAAGTTGCTTTTACGGAAGATGAAAAAGGCAAGAACTGAAATGAGAAAAGGAAGAGTTTAGCAAGACGACCTCAATATCCACTGGTAAAGATTAATATCAAATGTTTGCTCGGTGGTGGCCATTCTCATGGGTGGTCTTGGGCTCAGGCAAGCAACCGCCTTGGTAGACCAAGCAACTTGCACCCGCTTTTCTCCTTCAACTAGTTAGCCCATGCTAGGCGCACACAAGGAAAGGGTCACCAAATGGAGCTCGATGTGTCCGTTGTTAGCTTGTGGCCCGCCACCAATCAGCAAAGCCACCAGATGGAGGAGTGGGGTGTACTCTTCGATCACGAATCGGGGAAAAGAAGATAGACACAATTGGAAAGATGGACCAAATGACTCACGCTCACTAGATTTAAGCCCAAGTATTGTACTCTAAAGAGGTCAACTAGATTGAATTGTTTTCCCAATGTCTCACATCCCGAAGGTATTATCATATTCCGGAGTTGCCTTTCCGCTCAAAGATGTGATACTTTCATGAGGGTGGATGCAAAATCCAATACAAGAGAATAATATGCTGCATCTTGGGTAGCTTCACAACATGGGCTATTCCTTGCATTGCATGACATCCTTCATCTGGCATATGTAGAGAGAAATAGTGCATGATTTGTCAGACAGGTAGGTATGACTTTATTCACCGGATGAAAATTATCTGCATTAGATATTTGTTGATCTTAATTGTCCTGGTAAGGTACATCAAGAGAAGTGACTTTGGTGGATTGATAGATTTATATGCACCATGGTTACTTCAAAAGGGTAAAAAGTACAATATACAATGATGATAAAAATGAAGGATGGCTCACACCTTGTTGCGAGTGCTATATTATTCACTAAACAATAGCATCGTAGACTGAACACAAGTGCACTAAACAATGTCATGTTCTCCACTATAAAAGACAAAGTATTGTGGAAGAGGAAGTCATACATAGTCTCAGAGATAATACAACTTCAGGTTCAAGAGAAATTCTAAAAATCGTCACACCTATAGTAACGCCCCATCTTGGTGGCTCCTAATGTTCATCATTATTTAAAAAGGCATTACAACCGACACCATAGCATCGCTAGCATATCCTCTATAATTTAACCCGCCCCATCCAATAAAAAGCTATCTTTTAGGGATTAAACTTTTCATCACCTACCATGTCCCAAACTTTTCTTTTTGCCAATTCATTGAAATGCTTGTGCAAACAGTTCAAACAAATGCACCACATTTCAATACAAACATAAACAATTCAAATGCACCACATCATAATTCAACTAAGAGGACAAGTAAACTTCATCCAATCCACCAAGCAACTAAAAGGTGATCATAATTTGTGCTAAAAGGCACTGAATGAACATGGCAATGTCATCGAGTGTTTGATTTTCTCATCATTTCTTGACTATGTGGCATGGACATGGCAATGTCCTCAAGGCCGAGTGTGTGTCTTGCATTCAATTATTCCATGAAAACGTCTGGATCATCACTCAATCGCTCACTGCAATAGCAAAGGAAAACCTATCAATTAGGATCACATGCATCATGCATCATCAGAAATTGCGAAAAAGACCTTGTGGGCATTTCGTCGAGCGTGTCGGCCTCACTCCTTGTCTTGTCCGAATCCAGCTCCTCTTCGGCCCTCGGAGGTCGAGTGGGTGGTGGCGCGACTGCACGAGGCCGAGGGGAAGGCGTCAGTGCGAGCGACATCTTCTTCTTTACCGGCACCATCATGATGTCCGTTGCCTTGGTCGGAGGCCGATGCTCCCGTTTGCTGGTCTGCTAGGCCAAGGACGTTCAAGTGATGGCGACAGAGCGAGCGGCTACCGCTGTTGGCGACGGAGATCTCCCGGTGATGTTTTTGCATTGGTGTTGTCTTTTAGGTGCTTGGGGCGCCTAATTAGCTGCCGGACTGGCGCCGATGATGGTACCCCGCGGTGCGGCGAGTGGGGGATGTGCATTCCTGGGGGCATCAGACCGGGAACAGCCGGAGGCGAGGCGAGTGGCGGCGGCATCGGGTTGGGTGAGAACGACGAGGTCAAGTGGGAAGTGGTGTGGCACATCCTTGTTTTGTTTTACTAAGAACAATCCATTCCATGACAAATTAGCTTTTGCAGGATCTGGTAGAGATGCTCTTAAACTGATAAAACCACAAATGACTTGACCATGCATAAACAGGGAACATATCTCAAGAAATAAGCGTGCAAAAACCACATACAAGAACAAACAAAAAGACGCACACAACTTGAAAATGATGTTTCACTCAACCACCGAAGCAAGAAATGACCAATGTAGAGGAAAAAATGTGTATTAGATGTGGAGACATGCATCCATTAGAAGAAGATGACCTCTACTTCGGAGAGGTCAGATGTCGTCACAGTATCATCCATCCACCACCGGTGAGGACCCCCATTTTGGTCAAATGGAGGTACTCATCTGAGAGCCTAGATATGAACTGACGGTTGTAACAACAATAAAACTAAACATCGTCTGCGTCGGCTTGCTTGAGACGACCACCGAGGCCCTCAAGCTCGTCAGCGAGCTTGCCGCCAATAAGTGGGACAACGTCGTGTACACTTCCATTTGGATATCCATGTTCGCCGATGTGTGCAGGCACTTCGCTTCCAGACTCTGATCAGGACACAAATGGGAGGTCAGTCTCCCTCTGCAGCTTCGCATTCCTAGTCTCTGATGTGTCCGAAACTCCGAATAGGTGTTTGCTCAACACTTGCTGAATAAGGGGAATTGTTGTTCTTGTTACAGTACAATTTGGTGACAAAACATTGCAGTTTGGTTCCTCTATTGGCAGATTGTGCTATTACGCTCAAGCCAAATTTTTTTTCGAAAAGGAGGGATTCCCCGGCCTCTGCATCAGAACGATGCATACGGCCCTCTTATTAAGCAAATAAATAGGTTCCAAACAGGTCTAAAAGCCTAAAAGTCTCCAAAAGACAAAAAGGGAGCTCACGCAGAGCCAGAAGAGCTAGAATACAAACTAGCCAGAACAAAGGACGCCACAACCGGCTGGCAAAAAAGAAAGTTAGGTAAACTAATTGCGTATCCTATTACATGACCGTCATCCAAACCGGTTGAAGATATTCCGAGCTATCATCTCCCAGCGGATAGATCTAGTAACCAAATGCGCCCTGGCCTCCGTCGAAGTGAGTAGCGTCCATGAACGAATCAATGCCGTGGCTCGGAAAATAACCTGCAAAAAATGAATGCTTGTCCTGTTAAAAACCAAATCATTTCTGCAATTCCAGATGGCCCACAGCAAGGCGCAGACTCCTACGCGAATATGTCTCGCTAAGTCGGGCTCTATCCCGTTAAGCCACGTCCCAAATAATGTGTTGATAGAATTCGATGGAGTGATATTGAAAGCAATATGGATCGCCCGCCATAGAACTTTGGCTAGCAGGCAATCAAGAAAAAGGTGTTTGATCGTCTCATCCCGATCACAGAAACTATACCTAGTAGGACATGTCCAATTACGCTTTGTCAAGTTGTCCTTGGTTAAAATTACTTGTTTATGGAGAAACCACATAAACACTTTTATTTTCAAAGGAACTTTGACAGCCCAAACATGTTTGGATCTAGGAATGAAGCTCGAATTGATAACATCAATATACATTGATTTAACTGTAAATACTCCAGACCTAGTAAGCTTCCAGCGTAATTCATCGGGTTGTTGAGAAAGCTGAACCTCCATCAGTCTACTTACTAGACGGAGCCATTCTTCCCAACGATTGCCCGCTAGCGCCCTTATGAATTGAATATTAAGGGGGGGGGTATTGAATGGCTAAGGGTGTCTCTCCGAGCCAAGTATCCTCCAGAATTGCTTACGAGCACTGTTACCAATAATAAACTTTGTCCTATTAAACAGGGATTGTTTGACTTTCATAAGCCCTTTCCAGAAAGGCGAGTCAGTCGGCCTTACTGTCACCTGAGACAAAGTTTTGGTTTGAAGATACTTGCTACGTAGGATTTGCGCCCAAGTGCCATCAGTCTCACTCGATAACTTCCACAGCCATTTACTGAGAAGGCATCTGTTCTTGACTTCAAGATTCTCAATACCAAGACCTCCTTGGTCTTTTGGTCTACAGATGATATCCCATTTAGCCAGACGGTATTTTCTTTTTAATTCATCACCCTACCAAAAGAATCGCGATCGATAAAAGTCCAGTCTTTTCCTGACTCCAACTGGGACTTCGAAGAAGGACAAGAGAAACATAGGCATGCTCGTGAGAACCGAGTTTATCAGGACTAATCGGCCTCCATATGACATGAGCCTGCCCTTCCAGCAACTCAGTTTCTTCTCAAATCGGTCCTCGATGCACTTCCATTCTCTGTTTGTCAGCTTAGGTGGTGGATTGGTATACCTAAGTAAGTGAAAGGTAAAGCCCCCAAGTCGCACCCAAACAATTGCCTATAAGCCTCTTGTTCGTCATTGGCTCTACCAAAGCAGAACAACTCGCTTTTGTGGAAATTAATCTTTAACCCGGTCAATTGTTCAAAAAGGCATAACACCAGCTTCATATTTCTCGCTTTGGCCAAGTCATGCTCCATAAAGATGATTGTATCATCAGCGTACTGAAGAATGGACACACCTCCATCCACAAGATGAGGTACCAAGCTACCTACTTGACCAGCCTCCTTAGCCCTTCCTATCATAATTGCTAATATATCAACCACAATGTTAAACAGGATGGGGGACATCGGATCCCCTTGTCGCAGGCCTTTATGTGTCTGGAAGTAATGACCGATATCGTCATTCACTTTAATTCCAAAACTCCCGTTTTGCGTAAACAATTCAACCTGGCGGCGCCAGGCTTCATCAAAACCTTTCATACACAATGCTTGTTGGAGGAATGGCCATTTGACTTTATCGTACGCTTTCTCGAAATCCACCTTAAAAACAACTCCATCTAATTTTTTTGAATGGATTTCATGGAGCATTTCATGAAGGACGACCACCCCTTCTAGGATGTTTCTATCCGACATGAAAGCAGTTTGGGAATGCTGCACCACAGAATGTGCAATCTATGTGAGCCTATTTGTCCCAACCTTGGTGAAAATTTTGAAACTAACATTGAGAAGGCATATCGGCCTGAACTGCTCTATTCTCACATCATCCGTTTTCTTAGGAACAGTGTTATTGTTCCAAAATTGAAGTGAAATAATTGAAGTTGTCCAGAGAAAAGATCATGAAACATTGGTAACAAATCCCCCTTAATAACATGCCAACATTTTTTGTAAAACTCAGCCGGGAAACCATCAGGCCCGGGAGCCTTATTATTTTTCATCTGTGCTATAGCATCAAACACCTCCTTCTCCGAGAACGGGGCAACCACAATATCATTATCAGTGGCAGTTAGTTGAGGCACATCCTCAGTCCTGGACTCATCGAGGGACACACAACTATCCTCCGGGGGTCCAAATAACTGCTTATAGTACTCGGTTATGTAAAGTTTCAGGTTGTCCTGTCCTAAAATCGTTCCTTCATCTTGTTCAAGCTGAAAGATTGTCTTCTTTCTGTGCTTACCATTAGCAATCAAGTGAAAGAATTGAGTGTTCGCGTCCCCCTGGACAACTTTGTAGACCTTAGCCCGCAATGCCCACTTCAATTCTTCTTCGCGGAGAAGTTCCTTCAACCTCATCTCCGCATCTAGTTTAAACTGAAACTCTGCGGCTTGCAAAATCGTGGATTCAGCCTTTAAGTCTAGGGTCTGAATAAGAGAAAGGAGCCTTTCCTTTTCAACCTTATAAATTCCACTAAGATGCTTAGCCCAACCCCGTAAGAAACTTCTCAAATGCCTAATCTTTTTCTGCCAACGCTCAACAGAAGTCCTACCTCCTGCATCCTTAGCCCATTCCCTCGCAATCAGATCCAAGAATCCTTCTCGTTCAAACCAGGCCATCTCGAAAGAAAAGGTATTTTTGTTTCCCACATGGTTTGGCTCACCGGAGTCCATGAATAAAGGTGTGTGATCAGAGATTCCGGACGAGAGAGTCTGAACCGTTACGAGAGGGAACTTCTGTTCCCACTCAACGCTCACGAGAACTCGATCAAGCTTCTCATATGTCGGGTTTGGCATAGCATTAGCCCAGGTAAACTTTCTACCGAAAAGCTCTATCTCTCTCAGATCCAAGCTTTCAATAATGGTGTTGAACATAAACGACCATCTACCGTCAAAATTATCATTATTTTTTCCTCTCTCCTCCTAATGATATTGAAATTGCCCCCAACTAAAATTGGGAGCTGCTCGGATCCACAAATTCGAACAAGGTCCGCCAAAAACTCCAGTTTAAGCTCGGGCTGTGCGGCACCATATACCGCCAAAAGAGCCCAGTTAAAACCATCAGCTTTAGACCTGACTCAAAACTTAACCGCGAAGTCACCCATCACTACATTTCGGACTTCCAGCGAATCGCATCTCACTCCAAGCAAGATCCCACCCGATCTTCCTCGCGAAGGAAGGCAATGCCAATCAAAATCAACACCGCCCGAAAGAGTGTTAAGAAACTGGGGCGCAAAATTATCTCTACCAGTCTCCGAGAGAGCAATAAAATCTAATTTATGCTCCAAGGACGCCTCAGCAAGAAACCTTCTTTTAGCCAAGTCTTTCAGACCTCTGCTATTCCAAAAGATTCCTTTCATAATTCATCATGAAATTTTTTGTTAGTCCGAATCCTAGCACTCCTACGAACCACAGAAATGGGATAAATCTTCCGCTTCCACTTGCGTTTGGGTTTACTACGATCTTCCACCCGGTCCTCATAACCAGGCTCAGCGGGTCTAACTACTGCATTCTCTAGGGTTACATCCTCTTCCTCAGACTTAGGATTGGATGGTGCAAGATCCGCACACAGATTATCAAGCACTCTGACCCCCAACGCATCAATCTTAGCATCATTCATGGGTTTCACCGCTGCTAGATTTCAAATAGTTTCTAAAGCATGTTCCGCTTCCAAATCTAAGAGATCATTCACAGAGTTGGAGATTTCACTATCATTAGTCCCTAGCGAAACTCATAATTGGTTTGCATTATTTATAATCTCCTCATTAGAAAAATGCAATATGGAATTAGATATGTTGACAAACATACCAGTAGTGATCCCAGCGTCACGAAGCTTGGCCGCCGTCATGAAAGAACACTCAAGCCAATTATAGGTTCTAACATTCCCATAGTACTTTGGATGACAATGCTAAGAATCATCTCTTATGTGTGCGTTCTTTCTTTAATACTTCCTCTGTCCCAAAATAAGTGGCTCAATTTTATACTAGCTTTAGTACAAAGTTGAGTCACTTATTTTGGGACGGAGGGAGTATATGTATGATACGCATGCTAATTACGACAAACTTGGTCTAGCAGGTCAACACAAGATACAGCTAGAGGGCTCACTCTAATTGTCATCATCCATTTTGAGCTGCAGTTGAAGTACTTCCGAGTTCCGACTAGCTTGGATCTGATGGAGGTCATCGGTTCATGACTAGCCAAGCTTAGCTTCTGTTGATAATCTATCCGATTCAAATGTCCGAACACTACATACGACAAAATTGGTCTAGCAGGTTGGGCTCAGGCACGCAGTCATTTTGTCAGACTCAGCAAGTCGTATATGTCGTCTTCGTTTGACTGATTCATCCATGCGAGGAACTTGCCGATGAAGGAGTGACCAGATTGAGCTCGACGTGGCCACTGTCAGTGTGTAACCAGGGCCCTCACCAACATAACTACTAGATGAAGGGCGCGTTGATGTGGGCCTCATCGGCACCAAACCAGGAGCAAGAAGATGGACACAATTGGGAAGATGGAGCCAAGGTTCCAAATTCATCAGATCTAAGCTGAAGGGAAACTCTCATAGTGCAATGAGGACTTCAGCTACGTTGAACTGTTTTCCCAATGCCGCTCATCCCAAAATATTGTCATATTCTGGAGTTTCTTTTTCGCTCAAAGATATGATACTTGGGTGAGGGTGGATGCAAAATCCTACACAATACAAGAAAATAATATGTTGCATAGTTTGCTAGCTTTCCTACACGGGTCACTCATTGCATGACATCCTTTGTCGGGTATATATATAGAGAAAGAATGCATGATAGGCAAGTAGGTATGGCTTTACCATTTCTGCTCCGGTGCTCCCCCCTGGGCCAAACGTGGGGTGGAAAAACACATCGACGGCCAGGATGAACCAAAAATGGTTCATAACGAGGGGCACGATCGTCTTCGTTGCCCCCGCGTATAGCCGTCAAGGAGCCCTGGGAGGCCCGTACGGGCCCGGTTAGATCGTATGCCCGGCCGTATACGTGTGCCCGTCCGTATACGTATTTGTTTGTATACGGCGGCCTTTCGTGCACGCGTGAAGCCGCCCGCGCGTGGGGCAGCACGTGTCACGGGTTGTTGCCCCAAACTGTCCCATCATATAAATGTGGACGGCAACCACCTCCGGCCGCATCGCCCACCATTTCCCCCCGCCGCATCGTCTCCCTCTCTCCACTCTCCACTCCCCACTCCCTCTCCTCTCCAACCTCCTCGTCTCCCTCACCGCATCCTCTCCATCGCCATGGCGAACGCAGGAGGCGAGCGCCCTGATTGGGGCACATATCTGGTGGAGCAGGCGCGGCAGGTCGCTGCGGGCACCTTTGTGAGGGGGCGTGCCGGCGTCCAGCGCGGTGCTCCCTCCGCTGGAGATCTGGAGAAGGCGGGCCGCAGCAGCACGGTCCAGCCAGATGCGTCCGCTCTGGCGAACTCCAGCGAGGCGCAGAAGGTGGAGGCGGGCTCTGGCGAGGCGCAGAAGGTGGGGGCGGGCTCTGGCAAGGCGCACGAGGTGGAGAAGGTGGAGGCCGGCTCCGGCGAGGAGGAAGCGGAGCAGAAGGTATCTGCGGATAACTTTTAGTTGGTAGTTTTTAGATTGTAGGGCTTGTGGCCAGAACTTTGTTTGGTTAAATTTGTTGGAGGTAGGGTTTTCTCTGCATTAGGGTTTTTCTGTATTTGATTCGTGCAAGAATGGTGGACCACATATGATTATTAGATTAGGTTAGAAGTAGCCAGATTGAGGGATGGGGTTTTTTCAGATGCTTATTAGATTAGTAGTGGAATTTTTGCAATTCTTTAGGTGTTTGGAGTCAAATATATACTTCTGTATTGGTTTGGGTTGGTGCCTGCTTTAGTTCTTTGGCCTGATGATTAATTAAATGGATTCTTAGTTCTAGGGATTATGGCTGTCATAGTTGCAATTCTTAGATGCTTGATTGATGCATGTTGTCATAGTTGCAGTTATTTGATGCTTGATTGATGCCTGTCAGGCAGAGGCTATGAGATGGGTTGTGCATGGCCTTGTGTTTTTGGAAATTGTCTATGTGAGGTGATTAGATGGTGCATTAGTTTGGTTGTAAATATAGTGAAGGATGTGCTCATGTACTGGGTGTTGTCATGTTAATCAAAAAGAGCTTCTCAACGGCTGGATTTTTTGTGCTGGATTGGGGCTTCTGAAGGAGAGGGGAAGCGTGGTCGAGGGGAAGGGGCAGTCTATGCTTATTTACTTTGGGTTAGTAGTGGAATTTTGTCGTTGCTTCAGAGATATTGACAACATTGAACATCCTCTGCAATGCCGTTGCTTCAGAGATAAAAGCATCTTGGGGTTTTTCAGATGCTTATTAGATTAGTAGTTGAATTTTTGCTTGTTAGAATTTAATTAGTATGAGGATGAATACCTTATTTAAGGGGGAATTTAAGGTCAGATAGATGTCATATGATTATTAGATATGTAGTTCAATGTTGCTGACATTTATGATTATTTGATTTGATCTGTGGTTCAATGATACTGGATGGAAACATATTTGATTTGGAATGCATTAATTAAGATGTGCCAATGAATTGATTTAGATGATACAAGATTCATCTATAGTATAATTTGTTGTTGTTTAGGTAAGTAATGAAATTTTAGATGTTTGTTGGAGATGTATGCATCTATAGTTGAAGTTGTACCTAATTAACTACTGCATTATGTTAATATGTGTAGGATCTTAGCTGCATTATCCCAAAAACAGTAATTTGTGCATATTAAAATTTGTAGTTGGCTTCTGTAATTAGTATATACTATATGTAAAGTGTGAAGTAAACATTCCAAGGCAGGATCCTAGCAACAAAATATACTATATGTTTCCATTAAGTAGTGTGGGGGGGAATTCCCTCAAAAGAAAAGTGTTGGGTTAATCCAGGGAATGTCAAGAATCCAGCTTGCATTTTTATTAGCATTTATGAAGGACATCATTTGTCTGTTGATTGATTGCTTAGATTCTGTATTTATAAGGAAAGCATTTGGTCACTTGCAACATACCAATGTGGTTCACATTCACAATTTTGTTTGTAATGACATTCTGTGAACTGCAATTCAATTCATTGTAATTGATGTGCTTGTTTGACAATATAGCAGGAGGAGGATCTTCTGGGCAACAAGAGGAAGTGGGACAAGACTGGGTTCTGCCCATATGAGTCTGATGAAGATGAGCCGTACGAGGTAAGGCCTAGTTGAAATGTTATTTCTGCATTGAGTTAGTATTATGTGTTTATAGTTTTTGAATGCATAATGTATTAATGTCAGTCATTAATGTGTGCAGTATAAATCTGGAGATGATGTGGTCGAGGGGAATGTCGAGTCCTTTGAAGAGAAGGAGGTGTTGAAGATCAGGGCCCAAGGACCTGCTAAGTACTACAACTGGAGGAATGAAAAGTACCGGTGCCCCTACTGCAGCAAGCCCAAGCCGAGGTCTGGGTTATTGGAGCATCTGATGGAACATTGCCGGGCTACATCGATCTCCAGTCATGACTACAGGATCATTGGTCAGCATTCTGCCCTCCTGAAGGTCCTGAGAAACCCTGACCTCTAGTCGTACATCATGCTGATCATCGGAAGCTGGAAGCCGTACTCATCATCAGTATATTTAATGATGTTTTAATTTTGGAAAGCTGCATCTGGGTCTGAACTGCTAGAAAACTTGCTATATTAATGTAATGTAATGTAATGTATTGTGTGTTTGAACTGGATCTGTTGTATACTGCCTGCTACCTATTAGAATGCTATCTATATATGTGTGGCCTTATCTTTATTGATGGTGAATGCTTCCTTCATGTTTAGTTGTTGTTTCTGTTGGGGAACGTAGCATAAATTCAAAATTTTCCTACGTGTCACCAAGATCAATCTATGGAGTCATCTAGCAACGAGGGGAAGGAGAGTGCATCTACATACCCTTGTAGATCGCTAAGCGGAAGCGTTCAAGAGAACGGGGTTGATGGAGTCGTACTCGTCGTGATCCAAATCACCGATGACCAAGTGCTGAACGGACGGCACCTCCGCGTTCAACACACGTACAGCCCGGTGACGTCTCCCATGCCTTGATCCAGCAAGGAGAGAGGGAGAGGTCGAGGAAGACTCCATCCAGCAGCAACACAACGGCGTGGTGGTGATGGAGGAGCGTGGCAATCCTGCAGGGCTTCGCCAAGCACCGCAAGATATGAGGAGAAATAGAGGTGTTGGAGAGGGAGAAGGAGGCAACCAAAGGCATGGATCAAAAGCCCTCCTTCCCCCACTATATATAGGAGGGCCAAGGGGGGGGGGTGGCGCCGGCCCTAGGAGATCCAATCTCCTAGGGGGGGCGGCGGCCGGGGAGGTTTCCCTCCCCCCCAAGGCACCTAGGAGGTGCCTTCCACTATCTCCTAGGGGGGGCGGCGGCCAGGGAGGTTTCCCTCCCCCCCAAGGCACCTAGGAGGTGCCTTCCACTATTGGGACTCTTCCCTTTTGTGAAACCCTAGGCGCATGGGCCCCTTGGGGCTGGTGCCCTTGGCCCATGTAGGCCAAGGCGCACCCCCTATAGCCCATGTGCCCCCCCGGGTAGGTGGCCCCACCCGGTGGGCCCCCGGGACCCTTCCGGTGGTCCCGGTACAATGCCGATGACCCCGAAACTTGTCCCGATGGCCGAAACAGGATTTCCTATATATAAATCTTTACCTCCGGACCATTCCGGAACTCCTCGTGACGTCCGGGATCTCATCCGGGACTCCGAACAACATTCGGTAACCACATACAAACTTCCTTTATAACCCTAGCGTCATCGAACCTTAAGTGTGTAGACCCTACGGGTTCGGGAGACAAGCAGACATGACCGAGACATTCTCCGGTCAATAACCAACAGCGGGATCTGGATACCCATGTTGGCTCCCACATGCTCCACGATGATCTCATCGGATGAACCACGATGTCAAGGACTTAATCAATCCCGTATACAATTCCCTTTGTCTAGCGGTATTGTACTTGCCCGAGATTCGATCGTCGGTATTCCTATACCTTGTTCAATCTCGTTACTGGCAAGTCTCTTTACTCGTTCCGTAACACATCATCCCATGATCAACTCCTTGATCACATTGTGCACATTATGATGATGTCCTACCGAGTGGGCCTAGAGATACCTCTCCGTTTACACGGAGTGACAAATCCCAGTCTCGATTCGTGCCAACCCAACAGACACTTTCGAAGATACCTGTAGTGTACCTTTATAGTCACCCAGTTACGTTGTGACGTTTGGTACACCCAAAGCATTCCTACGGTATCCGGGAGTTGCACAATCTCATGGTCTAAGGAAATGATACTTGACATTAGAAAAGCTTTAGCATACGAACTACACGATCTTTGTGCTAGGCTTAGGATTGGGTCTTGTCCATCACATCATTCTCCTAATGATGTGATCCCGTTATCAATGACATCCAATGTCCATGGTCAGGAAACCGTAACCATCTATTGATCAATGAGCTAGTCAACTAGAGGCTTACTAGGGACATGGTGTTGTCTATGTATCCACACATGTATCTGAGTTTCCTATCAATACAATTCTAGCATGGATAATAAACGATTATCATGAACAAGGAAATATAATAATAACTATTTATTATTGCCTCTAGGGCATATTTCCAACAGTCTCCCACTTGCACTAGAGTCAATAATCTAGTTCACATCCTCATGTGATTAACACTCAAGGTCACATCCCCATGTGACTAACACCCAAAGAGTTTACTAGAGTCAATAATCTAGTTCACATTACCATGTGATTTACACTCGATGAGTTCTGGGTTTGATCATGTTATGCTTGTGAGAGATGTTATAGTCAATGGGTCTGAATCTTTCAGATCCGTATGTACTTCGCAAATCTCTATGTCATCTTGTAGATGCAGCTACTACGCTATATTTGGAGCCATTTCAAATAACTGTTCTACTATACGAATCCAGTTTACTACTCAGAATAATCTGGATTAGTGTCAAAGTTTACATCGGCGTAACCCTTTACGACGAACTCTTTTACCACCTCCGTAATCGAGAAAATTCCTTAGTCCACTAGTTACTAAGGATAACTTTGACCGCTGCCCTGTGATCCATTCTTAGATCACTCTTGTACCCCTTGACTGATTCATGGCAAGGCACATTTCAGGTGCGGTACACAACATAGCATACTGTAGAGCCTATGTCTTAAGCATAGGGGACGACCTTCGTCCTTTCTCTTTATTCTGCCGTGGTCGAGCTTTAAGTCTTAACTTCATACCTTACAACTCAGGCAAGAACTCCTTCTTTGACTGATCCATCTTGAACACCTTCAAGATCATGTCAAGGTATGTGCTCATTTGAAAGTACCATTAAGCGTTTTGATCTATCCTTATAGATCTTGATGCTCAACGTTCAAGTAGCTTAATCCAGGCTTTCCATTGAAAAACACTTTCCAAATAACCCTATATGCTTTCCAGAAATTCTACATCATTTCTGATCCATAATATGTCAACAACATATACTCATCAGAAATTCTATAGTGCTCCCACTCACTTCTTCGGAAATACAAGTTTCTCATAAACTTTGTATACACCCAAAAATTTTTATCATCTCATCAAAGCATACATTCCAACTCCGAGATGCTTACTCCAGTCCTCAGAAGGATAGCTGGAGCTTTGCATACTTATTAGCATCTTTCAGGATTGACAAAACCTTCTGGTTGTATCACATACAACTTTTCCTCAAGAAAATCGTCGAGGAAACAATGTTTTGACATCCTATCTGCAAGATTTCATAAATAATGCAGTAATCGCTAATATAATTCCAACAGACTCTTAGCATCGCTACGAGTGAGAAAGTCTCACCGTAGTCAACTCCTTGAACTTGTCAGAAAACATCTTAACGACAAGTCGAGCTTTCTTAATGGTGACATTTACCATCATTGTCCGTCTTCCTTTTAAAATCCATCTGTACTCAACAGCCTCACGACCATCGAGCTGTTCTGTCAAAGTCTACACTTTGTTTCCATACATGGATCCTCTCTCGGATTTTATGGCCTCGAGCCATTTATCGGAATCCGGGCCCACCATCGCTTCTCCACAGCTTGTAGGCTCATTGTTGTCTAGCAACATGACTTCCAAGACAGGATTACGTACCACTCAGAAGTAGTACGCATCCTTGTCATCCTACGAGGTTTGGGAGTGACTTGATCCGAAGTCTCATGATCAATATCATAAGCTTCCACTTCAATTGGTGTAGTTGCCACAGGAACAACTCTTTGTGCCCTGCTATACACTAGTTGAAGTAACGGTTCAATAACCTCATCAAGTCTCCACCATCCCCCACTCAATTCTTTCGAGAGAAACTTTTCCTCGAGAAAGGACCCGATTCTTGAAACAATCCCTTATTGCTTTCGGATCTGAGACAGGAGGTATACCCAACTGTTTTTGGGTGTCCTATGAAGATGCATTTATCCGCTTTGGGTTCGAGCTTATCAGCTTGAAACTTTTTCACATAAGCATCGCAGCCCCAAACCTTTTAAGAAATGACAGCTTAGGTTTCTCTAAACCATAGTTCATACGGTGTCATCTCATCGGAATTACGTGGTGCCCTATTTAAAGTGAATGTGGTTGTCTCTAATGCCTAACCCATAAAACTATTGTGGTAATTCAATGAGAGACATCATGGTATGCATCATATCCAATAGGGTGCAGTTATGATGTTCGGACACACCATCACACTATGGTGTTCCAGGCTGTATTAGTTGTGAAACAATTTCCACAATGTCTTAATTCTGTGCCAAACTCGTAATTCAGATATTCATCTCTATGATCATATCATAGATCTTTTATCCTCTTGTCACGACGATCTTTCAACTTCACCCTGAAATTACTTGAACCTTTCAATAATTCAGACTCGTGATTCATCAAGTAAATATACTCAACATCTACTCAAATCATCTGTGAAGCAAGAACATAACGATATCCACTACATGCCTCAGCACTCATTGGACTGCACACATCAAAATGTATTACTTCCAACAAGTTGCTTTCTAGTTCCATTTCACTGAAAAACGAGGCTTTCAGTCATCTTGCCCATGTGGTATGATTTGCATGTCTCAAGTGATTCAAAATCAAGTGAGTCCAAACGGTCCATTTGCATGGAGTTTCTTCATGCATATACACCAATAGACATGGTTCGCATGCCTCAAACTTTTCAAAAATGAGTGAGTCCAAAGATCCATCAACATGGAGCTTCTTCATGCGTTTTATACCGATATGACTTAAGTGGCAGTGCCACAAGTAGGTGGTACTATCATTACTATCTTATATCTTTTGGCATGAACATGTGTATCACTATGATCAAGATTCAATGAACCATTCATTTTAGGTGCAAGACCATTGAAGGTATTATTCAAATAAACAGAGTAACCATTATTCTCCTTAAATGAATAACCGTATCACGATAGACATAATCCAATCATGTCTATGCTCAACGCAAACACCAAATAACAATTATTTAGGTTTTAATACCAATCTCGATGGTAGAGGGAGCGTGCAATGCTTGATCATATCAACATTGGAAACACTTCCAACACATATCGTCAGCTCACCTTTAGCTAGTCTCCGTTTATTCCGTAGCTTTTATTTCGAGTTACTAACACTTAGCAACCGAACCGGTATCTAATACCCTGGTGCTACTAGGAGTACTAGTAAAGTACACATTAACACAATGTATATCCAATATACTTCTATCGACCTTGCCAGCCTTCTCATCTACCAAGTATCTAGGGTAATTCTGCTCCAGTGGCTGTTCCCCTTATTATAGAAGCACTTAGTCTCGGGTTTGGGTTCAACCTTGGGTTTCTACACTAGAGCAGCAGCTGATTTGCCATTTCATGAAGTATCCCTTCGTGCCCTTGCCCTTCTTGAAACTAGTGGTTTCACCAACCATCAACAATTGACGCTCCTACTTGATTTC
The DNA here is from genome assembly GCF_002162155.2 of Triticum dicoccoides. Taxonomy (NCBI): domain Eukaryota; kingdom Viridiplantae; phylum Streptophyta; class Magnoliopsida; order Poales; family Poaceae; genus Triticum; species Triticum dicoccoides. Next base: position 545,936,055 of record NC_041380.1, on the reverse strand, counting down.
TACTTTTGTGGTGTCAAACATCGCGAATATCTCAAGGATCATCATATATGTCCCTGATATATCATAGTTCATCACGAAGCTCTAGCAGCTTGGTGGTAATGACTTCGGGGAACCATCACTATTTCATCTGGAAGGTCAACTCCCACTCGATTCAAGCGATTGTTGTACTTAGACAATCTGAGCACAAGCACAACAATTGAGCTTTTCTCCTTAGTTTGCAGGCTAAGAAAATCGTTGGAGGTCTTATACCTCTTGACGTGGGCACGAGCCTGAAATCCCAATTTCAGTCCTTGGAACATCTCATATGTTCTGCGATGTTTCAAAAACGTCTTTGGTGCCTCAATTCTAAACCATTTAGCATTACGCACTGAACTATCATGTAGTCATCAAAACGTGTATGTCAGATGTTCGCAACATCCACAGACGACGTTCGAGGTTCAGCACACTGAGCGGTGCATTAAGGACATAAGCCTTCTATGAAGCAATGAGGACAATCCTCAGTTTATAGACCTAGTCCGCATAATTGCTACTATCAACTTTCAACTAATTTTTCTCTAGGAACATATCTAAACAGTAGAACTAAAGCGCGAGCTACGACATAATTTGCGAAGACTTTTTGACTATGTTCAGGATAATTAAGTTCATCTTATGAACTCCCACTCAGATAGACATCCCTCTAGTCATCTAAGCGATTACATGATCCGAGTCAACTAGGCCGTGTCCGATCATCACGTGAGACGGACTAGTCAACGTCGGTGAACATCTTCATGTTGATCGTATCTACCATACGACTCATGCTCGACCTTTCGGTCTTCTGTGTTCCGAGGCCATGTCTATGCACATGCTAGGCTCGTCAAGTTAACCCTAAGTGTTTTGCATGTGTAAAACTGTCTTACACCCGCTGTATGTGAACGTAAGGATCTATCACACCCGATCATCACGTGGTGCTTCGAAACGACGAACTTTAGCAACGGTGCACAGTTAGGGGAGAACACTTCTTGAAATTTTAATGAGGGATCATCTTATTTACTACCGTCGTTCTAAGTAAACAAGATGCATAAACATGATAAACATCACATGCAATCAAATAGTGACATGATATGGCCAATATCACATCACATAGCATACCCTGCAAAAACAAGTTAGACATCCTCTAATTGTTGTTTGCATGTTTTACGTGGCTGCTATGGGTTTCTAGCAAGAACTTTTCTTACCTACGCAAAGACCACAACGTGATATGCCAATTGCTATTTACCCTTCATAAGGACCCTTTTCATTGAATCCGATCCGACTAAAGTGGGAGAGACAGACACCCGCCAGCCACCTTATGCAACTAGTGCATGTTTGTCGGTGGAACCGGTCTCACGTAAGAGTAAGTGTAAGGTTGGTCCGGGCCGCTTCATCCCATGATGCCGCCGAATCAAGATAAGACTAGTAACGGCAAGCATATTGAACAAAATCAACGCCCACAACTACTTTGTGTTCTACTCGTGCATAGTAACTACGCAATAGACCTAGCTCATGATGCCACTGTTGGGGAACGTAGCATAAATTCAAAATTTTCCTACGTGTCACCAAGATCAATCTATGGAGTCATCTAGCAACGAGGGGAAGGAGAGTGCATCTACATACCCTTGTAGATCGCTAAGCGGAAGCGTTCAAGAGAACGGGGTTGATGGAGTCGTACTCGTCGTGATCCAAATCACCGATGACCAAGTGCCGAACGGACGACACCTCCGCGTTCAACACACGTACAGCCCAGTGACGTCTCCCATGCCTTGATCCAGCAAGGAGAGAGGAAGAGGTCGAGGAAGACTCCATCCAGCAGCAGCACAACGGCGTGGTGGTGATGGAGGAGCGTGGCAATCCTGCAGGGCTTCGCCAAGCACCGCGAGATATGAGGAGAAATAGAGGTGTTGGAGAGGGAGAAGGAGGCAACCAAAGGCATGGATCAAAAGCCCTCCTTCCCCCACTATAAATAGGAGGTCCAAGGATGGGGCGCCGGCCCTAGGAGATCCAATCTCCTAGGGGGGGGGGGGCGGCGGCCAGGGAGGTTTCCCTCCCCCCCAAGGCACCTAGGAGGTGCCTTCCACTATTGGGACTCTTCCCTTTTGTGAAACCCTAGGCACATGGGCCCCTTGGGGCTGGTGCCCTTGGCCCATGTAGGCCAAGGCGCACCCCCTATAGCCCATGTGCCCCCCCGGTAGGTGGCCCCACCCGGTGGGCCCCCGGGACCCTTCCGGTGGTCCCGGTACAATACCGATGACCCCGAAACTTGTCCCGATGGCCGAAACAGGATTTCCTATATATAAATCTTTACCTCCGGACCATTCCGGAACTCCTCGTGATGTCCAGGATCTCATCCGGGACTCCGAACAACATTCGGTAACCACATACAAACTTCCTTTATAACCCTAGCGTCATCGAACCTTAAGTGTGTAGACCCTACGGGTTCGGGAGACAAGCAGACATGACCGAGACGTTATCCGGTCAATAACCAACAGCGGGATCTGGATACCCATGTTGGCTCCCACATGCTCCACGATGATCTCATCGGATGAACCACGATGTCAAGGACTTAATCAATCCCGTATACAATTCCCTTTGTCTAGCGGTATTGTACTTGCCCGAGATTCGATCGTCGGTATTCCTATACCTTGTTCAATCTCGTTACCGGCAAGTCTCTTTACTCATTCCGTAACACATCATCCCGTGATCAACTCCTTGATCACGTTGTGCACATTATGATGATGTCCTACCGAGTGGGCCTAGAGATACCTCTCCGTTTTCACGGAGTGACAAATCCCAGTCTCGATTCGTGCCAACCCAACAGACACTTTCGGAGATACCTGTAGTGTACCTTTATAGTCACCCAGTTACGTTGTGACGTTTGGTACACCCAAAGCATTCCTACGGTATCCGGGAGTTGCACAATCTCATGGTCTAAGGAAATGATACTTGACATTAGAAAAGCTTTAGCATACGAACTACACGATCTTTGTGCTAGGCTTAGGATTGGGTCTTGTCCATCACATCATTCTCCTAATGATGTGATCCCGTTATCAATGACATCCAATGTCCATGGTCAGGAAACCGTAACCATCTATTGATCAACGAGCTAGTCAACTAGAGGCTTACTAGGGACATGGTGTTGTCTATGTATCCACACATGTATCTGAGTTTCCTATCAATACAATTCTAGTATGGATAATAAACGATTATCATGAACAAGGAAATATAATAATAACTATTTATTATTGCCTCTAGGGCATATTTCCAACAGTTTCGATGGTGCAATGATCACAAATGGCGCTTCAGTGTTGCTTGAGACATGCTGCAACACTTGTCTATGCTGTGGGCAAGTGCAACATGATGTGCCCATGTACCAATTATACCAAATATTGAATGTGGCAATGTTCCAAAATGGCTGTCATGAATCATAGTACATGGGGTTTAGTAAAGTTACTGATAATTGTTCATCCTCACACATTCCTTGATTGCATAATTTGAATAAGGAAAAAGATCAAATGTTCCATCATTTGAACCTATGTTGCAATTTGAGAGCAAATATTCCATCATCAAAGTGTGAAGGAATTAAATGTAAATCTGGAAGAGTAATGTAATACTAGTTAAAAATAATGTGTGCAAAAAAGGAATTTGAAATAAGATCTACTTTATTTTGTAATAAAGTTATATTACCCTACTTATTAGAATTTTGAAAATGTCACTTATTTATAAGAAAAGAAAATATAAATATTCAAAAAGATGGGTTTGATAAAAATACCTTTTGAATTTTTGGTATGTTATTATTTGAGGGGTCATGTAATTTTTATGTTATTTTTGGAGTGCTCAGGTAATTTTTATGTAAAGTGAAGGAAAAGGAAAAAAATAAACAAAAGGAAAAGCATGGGCCATCCTAGCCATCTTGGAAACCTAGCTTTATAAATAAAAAATTCAAAAAAATAAGAGGGCATTAAAAAGTAAACAAATATAAGAGGGCATTATAAATTCAAAAAATTTCATAAATATAGAAAGAATATTTTACAACGCCCCCCTGAGGTATAGACTGATGTTTTGACCAGTCAGTCTAGAGGGCATTATAAATTAATAAAAAATTCAAAAAAATATAAAACCTTGGAAACCCACCTTTGTTTGTGCAATAGATCATGTGTGCCAAAGTTGAGGTCATTTGGAGGTGGTCGAAAAAATGACCGCATTCCGGAGGGGCCATTTGGTCTAACTTAAGCCAGTTTTTGAAAAAATGTGATTTTTCCCACCACCTCCAAATCACACAAACTTTCTTGAACATGGTGACCCACATGTGCCAATCATGGCTATGAAAGAAAATTTGGAAAAAGAAT
>NC_041380.1:545930934-545931684 GCF_002162155.2 Triticum dicoccoides | reverse complement strand
ATGCTGCTATCTATGGCAGTAGTATATATTTCTATCTATATTTGTGTCCCTTAAATTTGCCATTATGGTTCCTTAGATGTATGATTTGCTTCAATTTAGCTGCTGCAATGATCAGACATGCCGCATCAGTGTTGCTTCACTGATCAGGCATGCTGCAAACACTTCCCATGCTGCGGCCATGTGGAACATGCTGTGGCAATGGTGCAATAAATTCCCAGGCTGTGGCCATGTGCAACATGCTCCGCCCATAAGCAAAATTGACCAAATGTAAAACTTTGGGTTAAGTAAATTAATGTTTTTTAGTGCAGTAAGTGGAAATTGTTCGTCGACACATATGACATCTTTCCTTCATTTGAGTAAGCAAAAATAGCAAATACTCCACCATATGATCAAATATTCCAATAACTGAGCACATATTCCTTAATTTCATAAAATTCAAAAATTGTGACCCAAATGTTCTTGAAAAAATGTGATTTTTCCCACCACCTCCAAATCACACAAACTTTCTTGAATATGGTGACCCACATGTGCCAATCATGGCTATGAAAGAAAATTTGGAAAAAGAATTTTTTACAATGCCCCCCTGAGGTATAGACTGATGTTTTGACCAGTCAGTCTAGAGGGCATTATAAATTAATAAAAAATTCAAAAAAAATATAAAACCTTTGGAACCCACCTTTGTTTGTGCAATAGATCATGTGTGCAAAAGTTGAGGTCATTTGGAGGTGGTCGAAAAAATGACCGCATTCC
>NC_041380.1:545916088-545930707 GCF_002162155.2 Triticum dicoccoides | reverse complement strand
GTGCCAAAGTTGAGGTCATTTGGAGGTGGTCGAAAAAATGACCGCATTCCGGAGGGGCCATTTGGTCTAACTTAAGCCAATTTTTCAAAAAATGTGATTTTTCCCACCACCTACAAATCACACAAACTTTCTTGAACATGGTGACCCACATGCGACAATCATGTCTATGAAAGAAAATTTGGAAAAAGAATATTTTACAATGCCCCCCTGAGGTGTAGACCGATGTTTTGACGAGTCAGTCTAGAGGGCATTATAAATTAATGAAAAATTCAAAAAAATATAAAACCTTGGAAACCCACCTTTGTTTGTGCAATAGATCATGTGTGCCAAAGTTGAGGTCATTTGGAGGTGGTCGAAAAAATGACCGCATTCCGGAGGGGCATGTGTATAATTTAGTGTGTGATTTCAAGATCAAATCAATACACAATGGCAATATGCCAAAAAAATTGCCCACCTACCAGAGCAGAAGAATTCATACTCCACGGCCTGCATACGACTAGGAACCCTGCTGTGCATGGGCCAGGATGCAGGCCCGTGGTGCAAAATATCTCTGTTGCTAGTAGGCCCCACGGGGCAGAGGGGACAAGAGTTAGGCAATGTACTGCCTGCAATTGATAGGAGCTTGGGAGGGGAATCGTAGCAGGGTATATAAACCGGTGCGGCACTCTCTCACTTGGCGAGGTGGGACTAAACTCCCACCACCCAACGGCTATGCGCTGCGATGTGCCCTGCGCGGCTCCGCCTTGGGCCCAATTCGGGCGGGCTGGCCCAGGGCAGCCTTACTCCGCTCGCTGATACGTTTTATATTTTCTTTGTTTCTTTTCTTGTTTATATTTCTAATATTTAAAATCAAGTCTCTTATTTTCTATATTATTTCTAACAGTGTTTACTAAAATTTAAAAAATATGCCAAATTCTGTTGTGTTTTATTTCATTTGTTCGTACTCTTTTGTATATTGATAATATTTACGAAATATGAACTAAAATGTTGTGTTTTAATTCAATTCTTCATTCCAATATTTCTTATCTTTATTATTTTTTAAATATTTTTAGTTTATAAGATAAAATGTTCTGTTTTATTTCACTTCTTCATTCTAATATTTGTTCTGTTCTTTATATTTGAAATATTTCCAAAATGTAAGATAATATGTTGTCTTTTATTGCACTTATTCATTCAATTTTTTTCTTCTGTTTTCTATATTCTCCTCTTTTCTTTGTTCTGACAGTTATAAATTTAAATAATGTATGATATATTGTTCTCTCATATTTCACTTTTCATGGTTGTCTTTCCTAATTATAAATTTTATTTTCTATTTCATACTTGAAATATTATTAAATCAAATATAGTTGGGACAATCGCATGTATGCCTCCACTTGCACCATGTACTACAAGCAGGTTCTTCTTCTCGGTCTCACCAATTGATACCAAACTTTTATGCACACCCTACGATGACCATAGCAAGCATGCCTGGCAACTACCGTTCATTTCTGACACTCTATGCATCTTGTAGGTGCTTTGCGGTGATAAAACCCTAGAACACTGCCGCGGCGTGACGCAACGTGTGTTTTGTGTCCGAACTCGTGAACACCTTGCCTGGGGGGGCACATTGGCCATGCTCACATGCTCCCAAAAGTTGGGGTCATCTCATGCATGCCCCCACATGCACCATGTACAAGCCGGACCATTCGGGTCTGCCAGAGGGCAAGTTTGGAAGAGGTTTTCCTTGACAGTCCCACCAAAAGATCCCAAACTTTTTGCACACCGTACCATGACCATGGCATGCATGTGGTAGTAGAATTCATACACCACGACCTCATTTTTGTTGAAATCCAATTAATATCCATGTGTATTACATGTAAGTGAGCATGTGTAAAATTTATTAGATGACTTGAATGTCAAAACATTAACTTGTCATGTATGCACATAAAAATTGTATATTGAATGCAAGTGAGCATGTGTATAATTTAGTGTGTGATTTCAAGATCAATACACATGGCAATATGCCAAAAAAAAGTGCCCACCTACCAGAGCAGGAGAATTCATACTCCACGGCCTGCATACGACTAGGAACCCTGCGGTGCATGGGCCAGGATGCAGACCCGTGGTGCAGAATATCTCTGCTGCTAGTAGGCCCCACGGGGCAGAGGGGACGAGAGTTAGGCAATGTACTGCCTACAATTGATAGGAGCTTGTGAGGGGAGTCGCAGCCGAGTATATAAATCGGTGCGGCGCTCCCTCGCTTGGCGAGCTGGGACTAAACTCCCACCACCCAACGGCTGTGCGCTGCGATGTGCCCTGCGCGGCTCCGCCTTGGGCCCAATTCGGGCGGGCTGACCCAGGGAAGCCTACCCACGCGCTGATATGTTTTATATTTTCTTTGTTTCTTTTCTTGTTTATATTTCTAATATTTGAAATCAAATCTCTTTTTTCTATATTATTTCTAAAAGTGTTTACTAAAATTTAAAAATAAGCCAAATTCTGTTGTGTTTTATTTCATTTGTTCGTTCTCTTTTGTATATTGATAATATTTATGAAATATAAACTAAAATGGTGTGTTTTATTTTAATTGTTAATTCTAATATTTCTTATCTTTATTATTTTTGAAATATTTTTAATTTGTAAGATAAAATGTTCTGTTTTATTTCACTTCTTCATTCTAATATTTGTTCTCTTCTTTATATTCGAAATATTTCCAAAATGTAAGATAATATGTTATGTTCTATTGCACTTCTTCATTATTTCAATTCTTCATTCCAAATTATAAATTTTATTTTCTGTTTGATACTTGAAATATTATTAAATCAAATGTAGTTGGGACAGTCGCATGCATACCTCCATATTATTAAATCAAATGTAGTTGGGGCTGTCGGACGATGTAAGTACTACTTGCATGTCCTGTTTTTAAAATGCTCAAAAATCTATGTCTCAACTCTCAACATGTAATGGGTTGATATTCTATGCAGGTTATTGATGCTTATATGGGACATTTGGAGCTGCGTGTTGGTCATGATCGTTACCTCTGTCCAGCGTGGAGGTCCAAATTCCTTGTAGATCGTGCTATCGCACATGACGATCCATTGCCATCAAGCTGCAACATGGATAGTGCTCTGACCAAAGCAGGGGCAGTTAACAGAGTCACGAAAGAGTATACTATGCGTGATAAGGTACGTAATGTTTGTGATTCATCACTACAAGATAGTTCATCAAGTATTTCTTTTGATCCGTAATGGTTTTTTGCACTGTAGACGTATATCGCATTGAATATCGACAATAGCCACTGGATGACCGTGGTCATGCACATGATCAAGAAAGAATTCCAAGCTCTCGATTCGCTCTATCCTCTGGACCTGACTGAGAGGACTGTTAAAGCACTAGTAATGTAACCAACATTTGTACCATTGCTCTTACATATTGTTTATGATTGTTCTTTAACACTATCCTCTTTATAGCGAATGGCTATAGCACATGATATGCGTCAGGCAAATCTTATTACACCAGGGAAATATCCGGACATAAGTAAGTGGCCTATCAAGGAGTATGACATACCCCAGCAAGAGGATGGGTGAGTTAATAGGACATCATGCACAATCAAACAACAGCACACATGTTTGTATTGCACCGCTAATGTTTGCATATGCACCAGGAACTCTTGTGGCCTTTTTATCACAGAATGTCTAGAACATTGGGACAGGGACAAAATCACCCGCAAATTTACACAGGTATGCTATTATTTTCGTTTGTAGACTAGCTACTATGGTGGTGTAGCAACTTCGGTTCATGTAACCTTTATGTCATTTTTTGCAGGCCACCGTTGACGCAAGGAGAAGACGTTTCATCACAGAGTTGATTATGTCACCTTCAAACTCGATGGAGTGTGTGAAGAACAAAATTCGCGAAATCGCAAGCAAAAGGCGCGCCTGAAGAATCCATGTGGCATGCAAGATTGAAGTTTTAGTGGTTTGGATTTAGTCTGGTCGAAGGTTTCGACGGCATGATTATCTTAGGGGTTCTATCATTTTTATGTAATAAACAGGGCACATGCATGTGTATGTGTCTGTCAGACAATTCGCTCGTACAAGACAATTCGGTCATAAAATTCGCTCGGAGAAGACAATTTGGTCGTACCAATAAAGTTTTGGCTTCACTTATCAATTGTTCTTGCTTAATATTTTTCTCCTTCTCCAATTTTTTATAATTGTATTTTTCACGGCTTCACTTATCAAGTGTTCTTGCTTAATATTTTTCTCCTTCTCCAATTTTTTTATAATAGTCTATTTTTCTCTTCAACTGCTCTCGTAAGTTTCATATTAAAATTTTCACAATCTTAACTTTTTTTAAAACTCTACCAAGCTTAGCATTCTGCCTTAGCTATCTGCATGTCATCATCTTGCATAATCTCCTAGTAATTCCCCATCATCACATTATTATGAAAAGTAGTCAAGGTAGATAAGTAAATATATCGAGCCAAAATGTAATATTACACTCATCAAAATTAGTCATGTCAGCTCGTTGGCTCTATCGCGTGTTATCAGGCATCATGTTTTTCTAGTTTGTTTTACAAACCCTTAGATTTTTTATTATATGTATAATTAATTTTTTCTGTACTCACCATAATGCCAGGCACGGCCCATCTAACCACGTGAGGGGCCCCACAGGCAGGGTATCTTCCCGGCAGCGCTACACCAACCCATTTTGCCAGGTTCACATCGATCTTTCCCCTTTTCTCGTTTCCCTTTCCAAATCCCTAGCCCTCCCTCTCTATTTGCGCCTCCAAATGTTGACGGCAAAAGCATGACAGCGAGCTGGGCGTCGGGCGGCGGCGGCTGCAGCGAGAAGAGCGGCGGTGACCGCAAGTTAGGTCGAACCCTGGGTCCTGCAAGCAGGTGGGCCGGATTCAGTGGCACAGGAGGCAGCGGCGGTGGATCTAGTGGAACAGGGGACGGGGGTTTCGTGGGCGGCAGCGGGCCGGGAGAACCCACGGCTAGGGTTTCTTCAGTGCTACACTTTGGTGGCAAAAAGGTAAGTTCTTTACCGTTGTTCTTTACATCCCAGCATTATCGCCCATAATTCATCACTTGTGGCCATGACAAGCTCCATCTATGTGGTCATCAGGAAACTCCTAGTGGCCGTGTCTGCATAGATGCAGACAATTTTGGCAGCGCACTCGGGGGATGTGTGTTTCAGGTTAGTCTACTGAGCATGATCTTCAAACTAGTACTGCTATTGCGGTCAAGCTGCAAAAAAGTTCAGTGTTTAACGCTTGCAGCGACAAGTTCAGTTATAAAATGACTTGAATTGCTCATGATTTATTTAGGATGATATCACTTCCGAGTATGTTGAATGGGTTGATGGGGAGTGGGATAGCAAAGCAAAGTCAGTCATTAAGTATCTTGCCATGAAGAACAAGAAACTAGAGACTAAGATTACAGAATATGAAGCTGAAATTAAAAGGAATGAGAAAGAAAAGAGGGCAATGGTTAAGATGCACAAGGAGATATTGCTCTATAGGGATAGGATTTTAGGATTTGGAGGTCTTCTGTATCTTGGCCTGCTTGCCATTATGATTGCTGTCATAGTTAGCAAGTAGATTGTTCATAAAGTTAGTGACATCATTGTAATGGACATGATGAAATGATGCTGAATTATTTGCTATTCAGTTTATGGGCAAAGTGTAACAGAGATTGCAGCATAAATAACATGGGGCGGCCATGATTGGTAGACAGTGCACTTTTGGCATGTTCTATATTTGGCAGACAATGCACTTTTGGCATGTCCTGTATTTGACAGACAATGCACTTTTGGCATGTCCTGTATTTGACAGACAATGCACTTTTGGCATGTCCTGTATTTGACAGACAATGCACTTTTGGCATGTTCTATTTTTGGTATGTGATGCACATGGGCACATCACCTAGCAACACTACTGATTTATGTAGCAGACTAGTTCATTGTCTTGTTGCAACATAGGAGCAATATCTAGCAGCTTCCATGTAACACTGAAGCAAAGCAACAATACATATTCAATAATCAGAAATTTAACTGAACTTGGCACTTAGGGTGAGCAGTAGATATTCAGTTCTTCAGCCACAAAGAACCCGATCAAACCATACCGATTGGATAACTTATATGCTTACATATAAAAGCATACCTAACCAACATCAAACCCAAAATAATGTTAACTTATATGCTGAAACATATAACAGCATACCTAACTTAAGATAACCAGCAGCTTCCTCCTCCTTCAGCAACTGTGCCCATCTTCACTTCTTTAGAAATTTGAGGCGGCGTGAGCGGCGCACCACACACTGAGAAGCCTTCTTCTTGACCACCGTTGTGTTGGACAGCTGCGCCACCTGATCCTGAGCCACCTCCTCTTCTTCCACCTTCACTATGTTAGGGAGGAGGGGAAGGAGCTCGACGTCGATGGGCATTGTCTTGCCACCCTCGACGGCGACCGGCGCTACCATCTGCACAACGTCCTCCTCGCCCTCCTCATGGTCATCAGGGATGACCAGTACCTCCTCCACGTCGTCCTCCACGACGACAGAGCCCAACGGCAGCACTGGCTTCGACACATGGCGGACCTGGTAGTCCGGGCTGACGGGCGCAGGGACAGCAAGCTCGACATCGACGCGGTCCGCCCTCAACACGACGCGTGCTGAATCTGGCCGCAGCGTCATGGTGGTGGAGCGGTACATCTACCACCTTGCGCGCTGAACAGGGGAGTCGCTCAGCGTGGCCTCTCGCATTGCCCACACGAGTAGGACAGCCGGCGGGACGCCTCGGTCGTAGGGGAAGGCGCGCTTCCTCTCGGCGTTGGTGAGGACTTTGACGAGGCCACGCGCGTGGTTGACCAACATCTCTGTGCTGGGGAACCAGCCGCACACCTCCGTCAACTGCGCGCGCCACCCCTCGTCATCGCCGGCGAGGTCCATCATCGCTCTCTGCCAGCCGAGGCTTCTCTCCATGGAAGCGGCTGCAGCGGTCGCCGGCGAGGGTATTCTCGATCTATTGTAGGTGGGGATAAGAGGGGAGTTCGAACCGGCGCCCGTGGGAGGTGGGTGAGTGTGTGGTGGGGAGGAGAGTGGTACAGTTACTTATTTAATGGCATTTAGGACGTGGGCAGGGGAAATGTACAATAATATTCTTTCTACCTCCCGCCCCGGTCATTACACAGTAAAGAATTTTTTTTATTTTTTTACAGGGAAACATCTTACTTTATTTAAACAAAGACTGGGATCTCGTCTACTAATACACTAAGGATACAATCAGGGGGCCAAAGCCTCCAAACCAAAGAAACACAAGCGCCTACTGATGGGGTTATGTACCTAGGGTAGGGTCATGGACCTGATCAAAGTAACTTACCCCAGGACATCCTTAGAAGAGGTCACCTTCCAGTCGACCAACGAGGATTCACTCGACTGGTCTGAAGGACTCGACCACGAAGACTCACTCGACCACCAGGAGGTCAAGAGGCACTCTGCACTGCAACGGCCTGTAATCAAGTAGACTTTATGATAGTAAAGGCCTTTATGTGGGGCGTTACCAGTAACGCCCCAGACTTAACTCACCTTAAACCCTCTCCTACGTGGGCTGGCTGGGGTCCTGGCGCACTCTATATAAGCCACCCCCCTCCACAGGCAGAAGGGTTCGGCACCTTGTAATTCACACATTCATAATCCACTCGACCGCCTCCGGGCTCCGAGACGTAGGGCTATTACTTCTTCCGAGAAGGGCCTGAACTCGTACATCCTTTGTGCTTACAACCTCTCCATAGCTAGGACCTTGCCTTCCCATACCTACCCCCCACTCTACTGTCAGGCTTAGAACCACGACAGTTGGCGCCCACCGTGGGGCCGGTGTTTTAGCGATTTTGTGGAGAAGTTGCGATTCTTCCGAGTACTCTCATCATGGTGTCTGCTGGAGTTTTGGTCAAGGGTCAAGAGATCCGTCTCGGCACTCTCACCTTCATCGCCGACGACTCCGCATGGCTCCAGGAGGCTCCACTCGACGTAGACGCGCTCCCCGTCCGCGGTGCGACGCATTTTCGTGCATGTGTCCGTGGCGTTCTGCTGCGGCAACCGTCGACCCAGTATCGGTCGGCTCCTCCATCGTCCACCCTCCCGGTCTCCCGCCAGCGCAAGCGCTCAGGCCGGTCGAGGCTTCAGCGATGGGTGAGTCACGCGGTGGCTCGCCAATCGGCCACTACACAAGTTGCGGCAATCGAGCCCAACGAATCTCTCTACGGCTTGTTCGATCAGTCGACTGGCTCCGGAGAGACTGCATCCGAGTGCGGGAGCAGTGATCCAGCGGCGGAAATCTTGATGGTCGACGGGCCCCACAGCCCTCCTGGCTTCGCCCGTGGTGGTGGAGCAGGTGACGGCGGCGACCCTGCACGAGACTACGAAGAGTACCAGCCCGAGCCACTCGACTCTCTGCAAAGAGAAGAGCTTCGCCGCAGGAACGAGGATCCCCTGCGTATTCCCATCGCAGGAGAAACCCCCGAGGCTCGTGCCTTGGAGGAGGCGCGTCTGGCCAATTTGGCCGAGCGCACTCGACTGGAGAACCTTTAGCGAGCACTCGACGAGCGCGCGCGGCAACGAGTTCCCGACACCAGTCGACGTCAACTCTTCCCGCCGACTCAGGTATATCGAACCCCAATTCAGAATTTAGCAGCTGCGACCCGTATAGCAGAGTCCATTCAGCCTTCGCAGTCGGAAGCTGGCAGAGGTTTGCTGCAGATCAGGGATCTGCTCCGGGCAGCAGGAGATCAGAATTCAGCCGTGTCTCAGTCGCGCAACAGAATTCACAGTCGATCTGTCACTGTGAATACGGTTCAGTCGGCTCACAGCCCCAGATCGCCTCCACGGCGCGAAGGGCGTGAGAATCGGCGAGATCAATATGGCGACGGACTCGACCGAGATGATAGGCGTCGAGTACCCTATTCCCCTCCGAGGGGTGGGTCTTACGCTCCTCAGCAGCCAGATGATAGGCGTCAGTACAGTACAGGGCGTAGGGTTCCAGTTGACCCCAGAGAGCCAGGCTTCGACGCGCGATCCATTATCGTGCAAGGGTTGGTCGACCGGAACAGAGCCCATCGAGGCGCACTCGACAGAGATGTACCCACGAGCAGTCGAGTACATGTTTCTGGTCCTGAATGTTTCAGCAGAGCTATCAGAGCCGCAGTTATCCCCCCCAATTTCAGGTTGGCAACAGGAGTCAGCAAGTTCACTGGTGAGTCTAAGCCTGAAACTTGGCTTGAAGACTACCGAGTGGCAGTTCAGATCGGTGGTGGGAACGACGAGGTGGCCATGAAGCATTTGCCCCTCATGTTGGAAGGTTCTGCCAGGGCATGGTTGACTCAATTACCTCCTAGCAGCATTTACACTTGGGAAGATCTGTCCCGAGTGTTCGTCAGAACGTTTGAAGGGACTTGCAAGCGACCAGCGGGATTGACAGAGTTGCAAGTCTGCGTACAGAAAACTAATGAGACTCTCAAAGAGTATATTCAAAGGTGGATCACTTTGCACCACACTGTGGAAAATGTCTCTGATCATCAGGCAGTATGCGCCTTCAAAGACGGCGTCAAGAACAGAGAACTGAGTTTGAAATTTGGTCGAACCGGTGACATGACCTTGAGTCGGATGATGGAGATTGCTACCAAGTACGCCAACGGCGAAGAAGAAGACCGACTCCGAAGCGGCAAGCACAAGCCGAGTCAGTCGGAAAAAGGAAACACCAGTCGGAAACAGAAGCGGAAGGCTGAACCGGCAGCTCCTGGAGAGGCTCTGGCTGTGACTCAAGGAAAGTTTAAGGGGAAACCAAAAGGATCCTGGAACCCCAAGAAGGTAAAGGATAAAGAAGGGAATGACGTGATGGATATGCCATGTCACATTCACACGAAGAAAGATGAAGAGGGGAATATCATTTACCCAAAGCATACCACTCGCCAATGTCGACTCCTGATCCAGCAGTTTCAGGGAAAACAGTCTAAGGACAAGGAGAAGGAGTCGGACAAGGCCGAAGACAAAGAGGACAGTGAGGGAGGATATCCGCATATCAACTCCACTCTGATGATCTTTGCAGATGTGGAAAGCAGAAGTCGACTGAAAGTGATTAACCGAGAGGTGAACATGGTTGCCCCAGCAAAGGCAAATTATCTGAAGTGGTCTCAAACACCCATCACATTCGACCAATCAGATCACCCGACTCATATTGCCACCCCCGGGAGGCAAGCTTTGGTGGTCGATCCAGTTGTCGAAGGCACTCGACTGACAAAGGTGCTGATGGATGGTGGAAGTGGGCTGAACTTATTGTATGCAGACACATTGAAAGGTATGGGCATTCCGATGTCCCGACTGAGCACTAGTAACATGAGCTTCCATGGAGTTATACCAGGGAAAAAGGCCGAGTCACTCGGCCAGATAGCTTTGGACGTAGTGTTTGGTGATTCGAAGCATTTTCGCAAAGAAAAGTTGACGTTTGAGGTCGTGGATTTTCAAAGTGCATATCATGCCATTTTGGGGAGACCAGCCTATGCACGGTTCATGGCTCGACCATGTTACGTGTACCTCAAATTGAAGATGCCCGGTCCCAAAGGTGTGATCACTATCACCGGTGATAGGAAAAAGGCAGAGGAGTGCTTTCAGAAGGGCTCCAAGATTGCCGATTCCCAAGTGACAGCGGTCGAGTTCGAAGAATACAAGCAAAACGCAGATCCGAGTGACTTGCTGCGATCCAAGAAGCCCGCCACAGAGTCTGCATTCCAGTCGTCCGGTGAAACGAAGCCTGTTCACATTCACCCGACCGACCCCGAAGCAGCTCCGACCCGCATCTCCACAACACTCGACCCTAAATAGGAAAAGGCGCTCATCCAGTTCCTCCGTGAGAACTGGGACATTTTTGCATGGAAGCCCGCTGACATGCCAGGTGTTCCCAGGGGACTGGCTGAGCATCGCCTAAGAGTCGACTCGTCTGCAAAACCAGTCAAAGAGCATCTTCGGCGGTCCGCCGTCCAGAAGAGAAAGGCCATCGGTGAAGAAGTGGCTCGACTGTTGGCGGCAGGATTTATCCGAGAGATCTACCACTCCGAGTGGCTCGCTAATGTCGTCATGGTTCCTAAGAAGGACAAGTCGCTCCGAATGTGCATTGATTTCAAGCACATCAACCGGGCCTGCCCGAAAGATCACTTTCCTCTCCCTCGCATAGATCAAATTGTTGACTCGACCGCGGGATGCGAGAGGTTGTCTTTTTTAGATGCTTACTCCGGGTATCACCAGATCCGTCTGTACGGGCCCGATGAGGTAAAAACAGCTTTCATCACTCCATTCGGGTGCTTCTGCTATATCACCATGCCATTCGGCCTCAAGAATGCCGGAGCCACATTTATGCGAATGATTCAGAAGTGTCTACTCACCCAAATCAGTCGGAATGTGGAAGCTTATATGGATGATATTGTTGTCAAGTCACGAAAAGGTTCCGACCTGCTCGCTGACCTCGCCGAAACATTTGCCAACCTCAGAAGGTATGATATCAAGCTCAATCCATCAAAGTGCACATTTGGAGTTCCTGGTGGCAAGTTACTCGGTTTTCTCGTTTCCGAACGGGGAATCGACGCTAACCCAGAGAAGATTGGCACTATCCTCCGAATGAAACGCCCTGTGCGAGTGCACGATGTCCAGAAGCTTACTGGATGCTTGGCCGCATTAAGTCGATTCATCTCACGACTCGGTGAAAAGGCACTGCCTCTTTACCGACTGATGAAGAAGGCTGACAAGTTCGAGTGGACTCCAGAAGCTAATGCAGCGTTTGCCGAGCTAAAAGCTCTGCTCTCCACCCAGCCGGTGCTTGCTGCTCCAATCAGCAAAGAGCCTCTGTTGCTCTACATCGCAGCCACAGGACAAGTCGTCAGTACTGTGCTAACGGTCGAGCGGGAAGAAGAAGGAAAAGCTCTCAAAGTTCAGCGCCCAGTGTATTATTTGTCTGAAGTCTTGACTCCATCCAAGCAGAGATATCCTCATTATCAGAAGCTTGTGTATGGAATATACATGACCACAAAGAAGGTTGCTCATTATTTCTCTGACCATTCCATCACAGTCGTCAGCGACGCTCCACTATCAGAGATTTTGCACAACAGAGATGCAACTGGTCGAGTGGCCAAATGGGCGATTGAACTTCTTCCCCTTGATATCAAGTTTGAGGCAAAGAAAGCCATTAAGTCTCAGGCGATAGCAGATTTCCTCGCCGAGTGGATTGAACAACAGCAGCCGACTGAAGTTCACTCGGAGCATTGGACCATGTTTTTCGATGGCTCTAAGATGTTGAATGGTTCCGGTGCTGGGGTTGTCCTGGTTTCCCCCAGAGGAGATAAGCTCAGATATGTGCTCCAGATTCACTTTGATTCCTCCAACAATGAGGCAGAATATGAGGCCCTCCTATATGGGTTGCGCATGGCCATTTCACTCGGCGTCCGTCGCCTAATGGTCTATGGCGACTCGGATTTAGTGGTCAATCAGGTGATGAAAGAGTGGGACGTGAGAAGCCCAGCCATGACTGGATACTGCAGTGCAGTGAGGAAGCTGGAGAAGAAGTTCGAGGGGTTGGAGCTCCATCATATACCCCGACTGAAAAATCAAGCAGCTGATGATCTAGCAAAGATAGGTTCCAAGAGAGAATCCATTCCGAGTGGCGTGTTCTTGGAGCATGTACACACTCCGTCAGTCAAAGAAGATCCTTTCACCGAAGAAACTCCGCAGCCCAAGAGCGCCACAGATCCGACTGAAGTTGAAGTCCCAGCAGTGGTCGACTTGATCATGGAGGTTTTGGTGGTCATTCCCGACTGGACGATTCCGTATGTCGCATATATCTTGAGGAAAGAGCTTCCGGAGGATGAGGAAGAGGCTCGACAGATCGTCCGTCGATCTAAGGCCTTTACCGTAATCAAAGGACAATTATACAGAGAAAGCGCGACTGGAGTCGGTCAGAAGTGCATAACACCAGAAGAAGGTCGACTCATCCTCAATGATATTCACTCGGGGACCTGTGGTCATCATGCGTCCTCTCGGACTATCGTGGCCAAAGCATACCGAGCCGGATTTTACTGGCCCAAGGCGAATGAGATGGCAAAAGAGATAGTAGATAAGTGCGAGGGATGTCAGTTCTACTCGAATATGTCGCACAAGCCTGCGTCAGCTTTGAAGACCATCCCACTCGTCTGGCCTTTTGCAGTTTGGGGGCTGGACATGATCGGTCCTTTGAGAACAGGTCGAAGTGGCTTCACGCATGTACTGGTGGCAGTCGACAAGTTCACCAAGTGGATCGAGGCTAAACCAATCAAGAGCCTTGACACCGGTACTGCTGTTAGCTTCATCAGGGAACTAATATTCAGGTGTGGAGTTCCGCACAGCATCATTACGGATAATGGGTCGAACTTTGACTCAGAGGAATTCAGAGCTTTCTGCGACTCCCAAGGCACACGGGTCGACTACGCATCAGTCGCCCATCCGCAGTCGAATGGACAAGCAGAGCGAGCTAATGGACTGATTCTCAAGGGACTGAAGCCTCGACTGATGCGTGATCTCAAACACGCGGCTGGAGCTTGGGTCGACGAACTTCCATCTGTACTCTGGGGACTGCGGACCACGCCTAATCGGTCGACCGGAAGAACTCCATTCTTCTTGGTCTACGGAGCTGAAGCAGTCTTGCCGAGTGATCTTCTCCACAATGCTCCTCGAGTTGAAATCTACAACGAAGCAGAAGCTGAACAAGCGCGGCAGGACGCAGTCGACCTTTTAGAGGAAGAAAGGGAGATGGCTCTGATCCGGTCGACCATCTACCAACAAGATCTGCGGCGTTTCCACGCCCGAAACGTGAGAGGTCGAGCCTTCCAGGAAGGGGATTTGGTTCTCCGAGTGGATCAGCACAAACCACACAAGCTTGCTCCTTCTTGGGAAGGCCCCTTCATCGTCACCAAGGTTCTCCACAACGGGGCGTACCGTCTTTACAACGTCGAGCATAATATCGACGAGCCCCGAGCTTGGAACGCGGAGCTACTCCGCCCGTTTTACACTTAAGCTTTATCACTCGGATGAGTTGCAATAAAGTACTTCTGTAGTTCATGGACCTCAAAATAATAAGTGTCATAGTTCCTCCATAATATTTGTCACTTTTTATTTTTTGTCCAATGAAATTCCCCTCAGTGGGTGACTTAGCTGCGAATCCGTTTCGCCTAAGTTTGTAAAAATCCTACCGAGTGGTGAGCCAGACTCCCACTCGGAGGCTTAGCCGCGAATCCGTTTCGCCTAAGTTATCAAAATCCTACCGAGTGGTAAGCCAGCCTTCCACTCGGAAGCTTAGCTGCAGCCTCGTGCTCGCCTAAGTTATAAAAATCCTACCGAGTGAAGAGCAACCCTCTCACTCGGAGGCTTAGCTGCAGTCCAAGCACTCGCCTAAGTTATAAAAATCCTACCGAGTGAAGAGCAACCCTCTCACTCGTGGGCTTAGCTGCAGTCCAAGCACTCGCCTAAGTTGTGAAAATCCTACCGAGTGGTAAGCCAGCCTTCCACTCGGAGGCTTAGCTGCAGCCTCGTGCTCGCCTAAGTTATAAAAATCCTACCGAGT
>NC_041380.1:545875355-545914270 GCF_002162155.2 Triticum dicoccoides | reverse complement strand
CAAATACAAGCATTCGACCGTAGTCTCGGGGACTACACCCAGTGGGTGCACTCAGCGTGCCCCCACTAATCCTGTTGAAGACAAAGTCGACCAGTCGACCTCAAAAAAAAAATGTGCGAGATGCATTCTCTAAGACTGTGATCAACTGCAAGCAGTCGACCACAGTCTCGGGGACTACACCCAGTGGGTGCACTCAGCGTGCCCCCACCGGTTTGTGAAATCCAGTCGACCAGTCGACTGACAGAAAGATTGACATTATAAAGCCTAAGGCCGACTGCCAGCAGTCGACCTTAGCCTTGGGGACTACACCCAGTGGGTGCACTCAGCGTGCCCCCACCGGTTTGTGAAATCCAGTCGACCAGTCGACTGACAGAAAGATTGACATTATAAAGCCTAAGGCCGACTGCCAGCAGTCGACCTTAGCCTTGGGGACTACACCCAGCGGGTGCACTCAGCGTGCCCCCGCTAAACGGAGTTTATTCGACACACCCAGTGGGTGATTACTATAAATTCCGGAAAAGAAAAGTTTTTGGTAGCATATCCAACAGAACAAACAGCGGTCGACTGACCTGGACATTGATTTGGAGGGCAGAGCTGGCGTCATAAGCTGCCTGGCTCGCGTCCCGGATAGTCTTCAGCTGCTCCATCATGAGTCCCGCCTGGCGTATTGCCTCCTTCGCTGCGCCAGCTTGGTCCTCTGGGACGTGGTGCGTCGTGAAGAGGGAGGGCTGCTGAGCACTCGTCAGTGGATTTGCGAAGGACACCGTGTGTCGAGTGATGTTCTCTTCTTCCACAGTCAGAATCTCAGGCGCCGTCACATCCCGAGGCACCTTACTGGCGGACGCTTTCCGACTCCTCCTGCGTGCCAGTGTTTCTTCATCCTCGTCGTCATCAGGGAGATTGATAACAGTATTGGGTGGAGCTGCGGAGAAGAATCAGGATCAGAGATCGCGAGTCAGTCGACTAAGAACGATGTTAAGAATACAGTACCTGGGTTCGAAGTTGCTGCATCCTCCATCTCGTGGTCATCAGCCCGGGCCGAGGTCTCAGAAGTAGCAGCACTGCAACTCCAAAGGATCGGTCGACTAACTCCAGCGTCGACCAGAGATAAAGTTCGCACAGAATAAGAAAATATGAGCAGCACAATTACCCTGATATGGTGGGGATGGACACCTTCATCTTCGGCAGGAGCTTGGTCGGCTTTGGCGGAGCCCCCCTAGGATGCTTCGGCGCCTTTTTAGTCGGCGCTGGAGAAGTGGTCCTAGGGCGCTTGGTCGACTGCGTCGCAACCCCCTTGCCACGTTCAGTCGAAGGGTCGTGGACGAGCTTCGACCGCCTTTCCGAGCGCGGTGGCACGACCTCCTCCTCTTCCTCCTCGTCTTCGGCGTCATCATCATCGCCGTCGTCATCATCATCGTCGTCGTCGTCCCCTGCAACGTCCGAGTCCCATTCCTCCTCGTCCTGGCTCTCGCCCCCACTCGCCTCACCCTCCTCAGTCGGAGTTTGTGCCCCATTGGGCATCGAGTACAGCTCGGTGAGGGCCTAACAGATATCAAGACAATGATCAGTCGACCAGTCGGCAGAGTAGACAGAGATGAATGCGACAAGAATGCAGTGGAGAGCAGGGCAAGTGTACCTTATTTGGATCACTGTTGTGGTCGAGTGGAGGAATCCTTCTGGCTCCGCGTGGGTTGTCCTTGTTTCCGGTGACGGCTGCCATCCATCTTTCCAGAGTGACATCGTCAACTGCTTCTGGATGGACTCTAGTCTCGTCTTCGGTCCCACAGTACAACCACATGCAGTGGCTCCTGAACTGGAGGGGCTGGATGCGACGCCTGAGGAAGACCTCCAGGAGATCCATGCCCGTCACTCCCTCCCGAACCAACTGCACCACGCGCTCCATCAACATCTTCACGTCAGCTTTCTCCTCCGGAATCAGCTTCAGAGGGGAAGGCTTGCGCACTCGGTCCATGGTGAACGGAGGGAGTCCACTCGACTGCCCTGGCGTCGACTGGACCTGGCAGTAGAACCAAGTCGACTGCCAGCCTCTGACGGACTCGGGAAAGGTCATGGGCGGGAAGGTGCTCTTATTCCTCACCTGAATCCCCAGGCCTCCGCACATTTGGACGACTCGGGTTTTTTTCATCACCTGGGCTCGCCTTCTTCACGGTCTGAGATCGACACGTGAATATATGTTTGAACAAACCCCAGTGCGGTCGACAGCCCAAGAAACCCTCACACATGGACACGAACGCGGCAAGATAGGCAATGGAGTTTGGGGTAAAGTGGTGGAGCTGCGCTCCGAAGAAGTTCAAAAAGCCACGAAAGAAAACACTCGGCGGTAAGGAAAACCCACGATCCACATGGGTGGCCAAAAGCACACACTCACCCTCTTCTGGCTGAGGCTGCCACTCCTTCCCCGGAAGCCTCGCAGCTCCGTGGGGGATCAAGCCCTCGTTGGCCATGTCGAGAATGTCATTCTCAGTGATGGTCGACTGGATCCAGTCTCCTTGGACCCAGCCTTTCGGCAGGCGGGATCTGGACGAGGACCCTCCGCGGCTGGTGGATCTCCCCTTCGCCTTCTCCGACGCCGATGCCTTCTTTGCACGCTCCAGCGCCGCCGTCTTCTCCTTGGCCATGGTCGCCGGCGAGATGCGCGAAGGGAAGTGGTGCTGGGGCAAGAGCGAGCACGCTGAGCAGGGAGGAAGGAAGCAGAGAGAGGGGGAGAATGCTAAGGCGCAGCACAGAAATCCTCGCCGGGCACATTTATAAGGTCCCTTCCGAGTGGATGACAGGTGGGCCCGGTCGATCTAATCATATCTGGAACAGTTATGCAGACGGGATACGTGGCGAAAAAGGCGGCGCGGAGATCGAGGCGTCCATGCCCCGTCCCATCCGAACGCCGCGGTCCGCCCCGCTTCGCGCGCGCCCCAAAATTTCGCATCCCGCGGAATCCGCGAGCAACAAATCAGTCTGTCAGGCGCGGTGTTTTCGGCGATCCGTCGCTCGGAGATCGTCGAAGCCTGAAAGATCACTCGACGCAAAAACAGAATGGATCAAGTCGACTGAAGGCAAGTTGTTTCCTGTCGACAAAGGAATTCTTTGGTCCAGAACAGCGCACAACCGGAGCACAAAGATTAATCGGAAACGACATCAACTCCTTCTTCACTCGAAGCCTCAATCCATTCGGGGGCTAATGATGGGGTTATGTACCTAGGGTAGGGTCATGGACCTGATCAAAGTAACTTACCCCAGGACATCCTTAGAAGAGGTCGCCTTCCAGTCGACCAACGAGGATTCACTCGACTGGTCTGAAGGACTCGACCACGAAGACTCACTCGACCACCAGGAGGTCAAGAGGCACTCTGCACTGCAACGGCCTGTAATCAAGTAGACTTTATGATAGTAAAGGCCTTTATGTGGGGCGTTACCAGTAACGCTCCAGACTTAACTCACCTTAAACCCTCTCCTACGTGGGCTGGCTGGGGTCCTGGCGCACTCTATATAAGCCACCCCCCTCCACAGGCAGAAGGGTTCGGCACCTTGTAATTCACACATTCATAATCCACTCGACCGCCTCCGGGCTCCGAGACGTAGGGCTATTACTTCTTCCGAGAAGGGCCTGAACTCGTACATCCTTTGTGCTTACAACCTCTCCATAGCTAGGACCTTGCCTTCCCATACCTACCCCCCACTCTACTGTCAGGCTTAGAACCACGACACCTACAGCTACCTTAGCCAAAGTATGAGCCGGCCGATTAACACAGTAAATAATTGAAGCAAGTGTTCTACTCTTGTTCCTTCTCCACTTTTCTGCACCTGATAGAAGACAAGCTAAGTTAATGAATGATACAAACTTTAATAATCCACAATGCATACAAACACTTACTTCTGATTTAGTTTGCATTTCTTGCTACGTCTAGTGTGTCCTACCAATTTGCAAGCGCCGCACCAGGTTTTCAACTCATCAAAAGAGAGTGGTCTACCATTTTTCGAGACAGGGCGGCTCTCATCTGCCTTTGTTGCACCTTTGCTTGACACTTTCATAGGATCTTTAACCTCAATCATGTTGCCTTCACCATCGTCCACATATTCAACTGCACACTTACTGATGTCATTTATTTGCTTCAACAAATTTTCCTGTAGCAGATCATACTCATGAATCTTAGCTATCACAGCCTTCAAACTCTCCTGTAACTGATCCCACAAAACAGGGTGTTTGCATGCCGCATGCATAGCTTCAGACGCTAACACACTGACCTGGCTATATTTCATTCTTTCCCCGGCCCCAGTCCAACCAAATCCCAACAGATCGCTTGTGCACCTCGCGGGCAGTCCCAACCTTGCTTCTTTCGTGAACCGAATAAGAACTAAACACTTTGGTATTTCAGATATGTTCAAGTGCTTCAGTACATGGAATATGTGCTTGCAAGGTAGACCCTTTCGAATCATTCTTCTGCAGCTGCACCTTATAGTTTCTGCGGAATTTACTGGTGTATACTCCACCCAAAAACGGCGCTTCCGGTTATTCTTCCAAGCCATGATGTACTGCTGTGATCCGTCTCCCATCTTAATTTCTACAATCTCCATGTCGTCAATTTTTCTAAGATCATCCTGCAACATATAGAAGTTTGCTGGATTGAAGACGTGAGAAGCAGGTATCTCAAGTTCCCTCGAGCTAGTAACTGACACCGGTAAACTCTGTGAGGCCGTGCAGTCATCTCGCGCCTTGTTTTCACGGATACACACAACGGCGTTCTCATAGTGCAAAATCATATCCACCAGGGTCATTTCACCGTCTAGGTGGAGGTGAAGGCATGAGTTCAGGCTTTCACTCTGCTGGTTGCTTTTCATGCCAAGCCAAAACCCCTCTGTTAGATATGCCGCGGCCCATAGTCTCCTCTTCTTATACATCCGCCTCAACCATGTTACAGTTTTTTCCGACTACCATTTTTTGGAAAATGCGTGCCATCTCTCCTCAAACGTTGTCGTGGACGTGTTGTTGTACAGAAGAGTTCGGAACTCCTTCAAGGACTTGTGACTGAGGTGAATCTTCATATTTTTCTCTATGTGCCACGTACATATACGGTGCCACACGTCTGGCAAGACTTCGCGAATTGCCTTGATCATCGCAGCGCCGGCGTCTGTGATAACACTCTTAGGCATCTTTTGACACATGGACCTCAAAAAAGTCTGTAGAAGCCACACGTATGTCTCCTCGGTCTCGTCCGAAACTATGGCACAACCAAAAACAGTGGTCTTCTGGTGATTGTTAAGACCAACAAAAGGTATGAATGGCATACCATAGCGGTTCATCTTGTACGTGCTGTCAAATACAAGCACGCCGCCGAAGTCCTCATAGTCATGACGAGACTGGGAGTCGCACCAGAACATCCTATTCAAATGTCCTTCCTTATCTAGCCTGTACTCGAAAAAGAAGCTAGGATCCCTCTGTTTCCTACTGGCCATGATGCCTATGGCTGTGGCAACATCACCTTTTGAAAGCAGCTTCCTCTTCTCCTTGGCACAAAGGTTGTATATTTCACGCCTGGTAAAACCAACACCGCCGTACCATACATGCTTGCTGATGAAGCAATCCATCATGTCGTGAATTCTAATCCCTGCAGCTCCCATGTACATTATCTCATGCTTCTGGTACTCATTGATTTTTCTATGGGACCAAAGAAAAGGTACCTCGCCCGGTCCTGCCAACATATGGCTATGCTTGTCCTCAAAACTTTCAACATACCAAACCCCACGCTTTTGGTCAAGCTTGACGGTCAGGTGCGCTTCGCAAAAGTAGCGTGTCTCGGCTCTGAGCCTACGGTTGTGTCCTTCCTCGGTTAGCAACTTGCTATCACGATTTCCTTGTCTTGAACAAACAAACCGCCTATAACGCATATGACGTGACTCTGTTTTGCTATACCTGACCTTATTCTTTCTAATGTTGAAACCATTATCTCTAGCATAGCTGTTGTAGAAATCATACGCAGCATCGTGAGACGTAAATGTCATTTCCATTATCTGCATGAACATATCCCTCTTATCATCTGCACTGGCAGTATCTTGGACATTCTTTGCACCATCATCTTGTCTCACCTACACAATCAAACCACAGCCATGAAAACAGATTTCTATGGTTTAACATTACATACTTCCAGAACATTGATTACACACATACCTCACTCATGATGACCGACGACTCAGACTCCCCAGAACCAGGTGCATCTAATGATTCGTCATTAAGCCCTGTCTCCGCGTCGGATTCACCGTAATAGTCGTACGCATTATGACATTCGGAAATGAACTGAAAAATACAACACAAATACATAATTACTTATCATATAATATTCCAGAAGAAATTCAATTTGCATGCCAACAAATTTTTTCACTTACGTACCTGACTAATGTAATCTTCATTCGAGAGCTCCGAGTTGTTTTCCTGATCATCATCAAGCTCATCGATCTATAAATTTTCAACACAAAGATTTAATGTTGTCGGATGCCACCAAAAAATTACAACATGACAATGCCACTCACATTAAGATCGTCCCATTCGTTCCCATTCTCTGACCGATCTTCACGATTTGAATTTTCATCATCTGACCAATCTTCTATCCAGTCTTTCATCAGTTCTCCAAACTCCATGTCTACCATGATATCAGTTAACTCCTCGTCCGCCATTTCCTACAACCAATATTATGTATCATCACATGTGCAAGCATTATCAATGATGAAATATAAAACACATAGCACACAATCACGGATGTTATGTAAACAACCGCAACCGAGGCCGTTCAGATCTGCCAAACTTATCGATGAAGATGGCCACGGCACCCGTCGTGATCACTTTCAATCACGAGGAACTGCACGATCTCAAAACCTAGCTAGATCTGTGATTACCTCTGCCGCCGGATACCTAGGTTAGCCGCCACATCAAATAACGATACTGGTGGTGCGCACAGCCGACGGCAACCGACGCTACGTGAACCCAAATCACGAGGAGCAACACTACTGGAACAAGATCCACGATCGCATGTGCCGCCGGGTAGCTAGGTTACCCGCTCCGCTAGGTTAACCACTGCCACTGGCGCGGCGGCAGTTCGTTCGATGTTGCGCGAGCGAGACTAGAGGGGGGACGCGGGATGCGGTACTTGTGCACGATCGTTGGAGATTCACGACGTTGTCGTGCCCGCTGTACGACGAGATCGCCGGCGACGAGATAGCCGCCGGTGGAGATCTACTATGTGACTTATGGAGCTGCGTCAATACTCGCGAGATTGATGGAGCTGCTCGCGTGAATGATTGGATTCGGCAGGTCTTATGTGGACGTGGGGTCGTGTGATGTTTTTTCGGACCAGGGTATTGTTCGTATACGGTCTGGGTTATACAGCGCTAGACAGGGCTTGAATCTGGGCTGCGGCGTGCCAGGAAAAAAACAAATTCACGGGGACAAAAATACCCCTCCGAAATTAGGTTAGGGGGGAGCACTGGAGTAGGGCTCTGGCTTTACTCATTGGATGGAAATTATCGGCAGTAGATATTTATTTGTCATAGTATATAGTAGATTGGGTGGATAAATTGATTTACATGTACTATATAAAGTGAGTTGGACAATACGAAACGCTACAATCTCATGAAAAGTTAAGATGCACCACGGTTACTTTCAAAGGTAAAAAGTGCAATATACAATGATGATAAAAATTAAGGATGTCCAGCACCTCGCAGCCAGCGCTATATTCTTTTTAGAACGAAGGCTCAAGTCGAGCCCGACTTTGAATTAACAAAGCCATCAACCGGCTAGGATTACATCAACCCTGGGCCGTCTCTAGAAAATTGAGGCCCCGGTGCGAAATGTAAATGGGGCCCTAATTTTTTTAATAGTTATAAGGAAATAATATGACTAACACATATTCTCACTTAATAATATGATTTTGACTATTTCTTATTTCACACAACATTTGGAATTATGCGTGACCACTTGAGGAACTAGCCGATCAATTGATAAACGAATGTGCATGTGCACAAAATGTGAAAACCATGAAGCTAATATATTTATTACCAAAAAAGGCTTTCGTCCCGCTTTATATATAAAGCAATGATCCAGTTACAACCAACCTCATACAACTCCACACCAACACATACAGGGCAAGATACAAGAATGTTGAACAACTACACCACCCAACACAACTCCAAGCCATCTACAGGAAGGAAGAGAGAGCGCCGCTTGAAGTCGCCGGGTGCCTCAACCGTGAATGAATCACAGCGAAGAGTCGGAGCTGTGCACGACGAACCGATTACTCCAAGGCGGAGCCTTCAACAAGGTCATGGCACCTAAGTACCGCCACCGCCTGATCCAGGGATCGAGGTTTCCCTCGGAGCAACACGGAGGAGGAAGAGGAACCACGACGACGCCTTCAAGAAGGATACGACGCCCGTAGGCGCCGCCGCCGCCGACCTGGCAAAGCCAGAAAGAGTTTTCACCCGGCAAGCCCTCTTCGCCTCCGAGACGGAGTGCCGCAAGCACGCTGCAGAACCACCGCCACCGACCGTCATGCCCAAGCTACCACGCCGCCCGCACGACCATGGTAACCGGCCAACATCCAAGCCGCGAGCTCCACCCACGAGCATCGCGCCTCCCACCACCGAGGCCGCCGCCCCGACATCCGAGACCACCCCTCGACCGCCGCCGTCGCACACCGACATCGTCAACCGGTAAAGGGGCAGCAAAGACCCCCTCTTTCCGCCCCAAACAAGCTCCTATGACAGGAGCGGTCGGCAGCCAGATCTGGGCAGGGAAAACGCCGGCGGCCAGCCGTGCTGCAGCCACTCGAGACACCCGATCTGGCACATCCAAATCGCGGCGACGACAAGTCCGGGAGGCACCCCTGCCTCCCCCTCCCGGCGCCCTTGCCATTCACCGGCCAGCCGAGCCACACCAGAGCACAAGAGGAGCCGCCACCGGCAGCCGATTCATGCACCACGACGGCCGTAGAGGAGGGGGTCGAGCATACCACTGCCGCGCCGGAGAAGAGGTAGCCACCCACGACCTGTGCCGACCGCAGCCCTTGTCGCCGGAGGAGAAGACAACCGGCCGCCGCCGCCCCAGGCACACACCGCCACCGCGCCGCCCGTCGCGCCGTCGCTGCAGACGAACCGCCGTGGCGCCCGGCGTCAGCACCACGCCCCGTCCTGGGGTGTTGACCCACGCCAACCCCACTGCGTGGGAGGACGAGGATGCCCCGCCGGCGCCGGCGCCGACCGGCCTTTGCCCGGCCGGACCCCCTGGCGGCAGCGAGGGAGGAGGAGGGAGGAGGGGAGGTGAGACTGGCGGCGTGATCTGGAGTTCCCTCCCTGTCGCCACACGGGGGCGACGCGGGAGGGAGCACCTAGATGCAGCTATTCATCATACTGATGATAGAAAAGAGGGCGTGCCTAATATATTTATTCAATATAGTGTTTGCCAAGATGATCCATCTATAATGTATAACTATTCAATATAGTTTTTGCATGTATACTCGTTGATACAATTATCCATGAAGAAAAATACATAGATTAATAAGGCTTTGTACAGGCACCTGGTAGAGTGATGGATTGATTGGTGACGCTGGCTGCTTTGGCTTGTCGGCATTCGCTGGCTTGCATTGTGCCACTGTCCTGCTAATGTCATGCCGTCGAGGATTCTAATCTAATCTGTAGAAGACACGGGTTACATATACAACACATGAATTGAAGCACATGTAGAAACAGGACAAAATTAATTCATTCGCTTATGTAATCATTATCAACATAATCAGTCAACAGAGAAAAATAACCAAAATTAAATAGGGTTTGAGTTAACCTAGATGGAGATGGTGATCCGGTGAACAGTTGTTCTGATGATTGATGGTGATTTGGCTGGCCCTTGTCAGGGATGTGCGGGCCGTGCATCCTTGGCGCTGCCGTACGGAGTGCCGCCTGCCGCTGGTTCGAGCCGTAGAGCAGTAGAGGTGCGGAATATACAACGTCAGATTTGCAGGCAGCAGGACGGCGACTCAAGAAACGAAACGAACGAATTCGACGAGTGGAGACGACGATGACTGAACGTTTTGGGCCCCTGTGTGTAGCGGGCTGCAGTAAAAAAACAAAAGCCCAATAAAAAAGAACTAGATAAATTGATTAAATGTGGGCCCCCTAGAAAGTGGGGGCCCTGTGCCGTCGCACAGTTCGCACATGCTTATGGACGGGCCTGCATCAACCGTCAACTTATATAGGCGAAACAGAGAAACAACTAAAAGGATACAGAGTGCTGTACAAGTAGCTAATAGGCTTCCTACCATCTACAAGCAAACATGAAGAAACTAAAGAACATGACCAGCTTGAAGATAATGAAGCCCTCCACCAAGTGCAATCCACCCCGCCGAGACACCAGCAGGCCTTGAGGAGACCCAACTAGCATGTGAGGGTAATGCTATCAGCTCCATAGTCTCTGACCGAACCGTTGACAACCTCCTACATCTCCGAAGGGGCTCCCTAACCCCTCGCCTGGCACGAGGCACCGATCCGTCGGACGATGCAAACGCTCTCCCAAGAGCGAAGGTGTACAACCGACGCCATGGCCACCCGGAAAGCCAGACCAGGGCACCACCAACTCGCGTCGCCGAGCTCCAAAAAGGCGAACATGGCACTGGGAGGGAACCAACCTGCAAGGAGAAGTAAAATGCACGGTGGGGCTGCTGATGACAAGCAAGAATGGTGGGAAGCCACTGAACTTGGAGAAGAACCTCCAAGACACCACCAACTCGAACCATGTCGCCGCCGGACGCCCACCAACCAGACCGAACTTGCCACCACCCCATGCTCACCGAAGGCGGCACCTCCATGAAGGTGACGGCGCCGCGAGCGTCGCTGCCGCCCAATCCAGAGGGATTTGGGTTTTCACCCCGGTGCATGAGCAGGGGAGAGAGGCAGAAAGGGGAAAGGGGTCACCTTGACGGCGCCTACAAGTAGGAGACGGCGCCCTCAGGCGTCGCCGTCGTCGTGGCCGGCATAGCCAGCCGTGGACTTCTCCAGGCCCCACATCTCCCCCACCCCTACCACAGACGCGGCGCCGGCGACCTGGGGCAGCCGGAGACCAGATCTAACAGGGGTCGAATGGGTTGGGAGGCGGAGGCGTCAGATCCGGGGCGGGCGCCCCCGCGGCCACCGCGCCCCACAGCCACCACCCGCCGCTGCCTTGCCACCCGCATGGCCAAGGGGGACGACCAGCACCAGCGACGACCGCCAACTGAAGACGACGGCGCACCACCACCCGAGGCCGCCGCCCCGGCTCCAAAGCCCCCTGCGTGAAACAGGGCGGACGGATCGTCGCCACCACCCTCCCTGGCGGACGCGCGGCTTTCCGGCGACCCCCTCCGGTGGTGGCGAGGGAGAGGAGAAGGGGGGAGGGGGACCGGCGGCGGCTAGGGTTAGCGCCGCCTGAGTTGCCCCCGCGGGAGCGACGCGGGGGCCAAAAGTATTTTAAGCTCTTGCCCCTTTAATGCCGATTCTCCGCCAGCGCTATATTTGTCCACTAAACAATCACATCTTACACTTTTAACTCCTTCTATCTGAACACAAGTCCTCTCAACAATGTCATTTTTACTCTGCTGCAAAAGATAGAGTATGCTGGAAGAGGAAGCCATACATAGTATGAAAGAAATATAGCTTCAAGTTCAGATTACAAAGACTCTTTGACCAAAGATAAATTCTCAAAATCGTCACATCTATAGTAAATTAGTAATGCCCCATCTCGGCGATCAGTTATGAATGTTTCTTGTTCAGTTTTGGATAAATGGCATCACATCTGACTTCAGTTTGATCAGGGAAAACCCAAAATGATTTGACCATATACAAGGAACATAAAGAATAATCTTGCAAAAACCACGAACAACAACAAATAAAAAGACACACACAAGTTGAAAATGACCACGAACAAAATGTTTTCTTGAACTTGTTTTAATAAAGTGGCCGCATGCATCTTTCCGATGCAGAGGCCGGGGATGTCTGATGGGGAACGTAGTAATTTCAAAAGAAATCCTACGCACACGCAAGATCATGGTGATGTATAGCAACGAGAGGGGAGAGTGTGTCCACGTACCCTCGTAGACCGAAAGCGGAAGCGTTAGCACAACGCGGTTGATGTAGTCGTACATCTTCACTATCCGACTGATCAAGTACCGAACGCACAACACCTCCGAGTTCTGCACACGTTCAACTCGATGACGTCCCTCGAACTTCGATCCAGCCGAGCTTTGAGGGAGAGTTCCGTCAGCACGACGACATGGTGATGATGATGATGTTCTACCGACGTAGGGCTTCGCCTAAGCACCGCTACGATATTACCGACGCAGGGCTTCACCTATGATTGGATCGTAGCAGAAATTTAAAATTTTCTATGCATCACCAAGATTAATCTATGGAGTCATCTAGCAATGAGAGAGAGAGAGAGGAGTGCATCTACATACCCTTGTAGATCGCGAGCGGAAGCGTTCAAGAGAACGGGGTTGATGGAGTCGTATTGGTCGTGATCCAAATCACCGATGATCCTAGCGCCGAACGGACGACACCTCCGCGTTCAACACACGTACGGAGCGGAGACGTATCCTCCTTCTTGATCCAGCAAGGGGGGAGGAGAAGTTGATGGAGATCCAGTAGCACGACGGCGTGGTGGTGGAAGCAGCGGGATTCTAGCAGGGCTTTGCCAAGTGCTACTGGAGGAGGAAGCGGTGTCAGGGAAGGGAGAGGGAGGCGCCAGGGCTTCGGGTGCGGCTGCCCTCCCTTCCCTCCACTATATATAGGGGCTAGGGGGGCACATGCCCCCTTGGAGATCCCATCTAGGGGGTGGAGGGGGCGGCCCCTTGGGGGGCAACGGCCCTCTTAGGGTTTCCAACCAGGGGGCGCATGCCCCCTCGGGGGGCAAGGGCCCCCTAGGGTTTCCAACCCTAGGCACCTTGCGCCCTTGGGTGGGGCGCACCAGCCCACCAGGGGCTAGTTCCCATGCCACTTCAGCCATGGGGCCCTCCGGGATAGGTGGCCCCACCCGGTGGACCCCCGAGACCCTTCCGGTGGTCCCGGTACAATACTGGTGACCCCCGAAACTCTCCCGGTGGCTGAAACTGGACTTCCTATATATAAATCTTTACCTCCGGACCATTCCGGAACTCCTCGTGACATCCGGGATCTCATCCGGGACTCCGAACAACTTTCGGTTAACTGCATACTAATATCTCTATAACTGTAGCGTCACCGAACCTTAAGTGTGTAGACCCTATGGGTTCGGGAGACACGTAGACATGACCAAGACAACTCTCCGGTCAATAACCAACAGTGGGATCTGGATACCCATGTTGTCTCCCACATGCTCCACGATAATCTCATCGGATGAACCATGATGTCGAGGATTCAATCAATCCCGTATACAATTTCCTTTGTCTATCGGTACGATACTTGCCCGAGATTCGATCGTCGGTATACCGATACCTTGTTCAATCTCGTTACGGCAAGTCTCTTTACTCATTCCCGTAACACATCATCCCGTGAACAACTCCTTGATCACATTGAGCTCATTATGATGATGTCCTACCAAGTGGGCCCAGAGATACCTCTCCGTCTACGGAGTGACAAATCCCAGTCTCGATTCATGCCAACCCAACAGATACTTTCGGGGATACCCGTAGTGTACCTTTATAGCCACCCAGTTATGTTGTGACGTTTGGCACACCCAAAGTACCCTTACGGTATCCGGGAGTTGCACAATCTCATGGTCTAAGGAAAGGATACTCGACATTAGAAAAGCTTTAGCAGACGAACTACACGATCTTGTGCTATGCTTAGGATTGGGTCTTGTCCATCACATCATTATCCTAATGATGTGATCCCATTATCAATGACATCCTATATCCATGGTAGGAAACCGTAACCATCTATTGATCAATGAGCTAGTCAACTAGAGGCTCACTAGGGACATGTTATGGTCTATGTATTCACACATGTTGTCACACCCTAGCTAGTTCAAGCATTAGAGTGTGCATCATGTTTAAATTCCTTTTAAATTTGAAATGGGGATGACAGAAACCCCAGCACCCCCTGGAAACAACTAGGGTACTAAAAACTTTTTCAATGAACCTGAAATGCCCTTCTAAAAAGCCCACCCTTTTTGTTTTGGGTTAAAACCTTTGACAAAAATGGTGCACTCTTTTCTAGGACATTATGGATTTTTTTTGATTTAAATCATAAGTATTTGAATTTGGGCATTTAAATGCTATAAAATATTTTAAATGCTCAACTAATTCTGGAAATAAGTGTGGGCTGTTGGAAATAATCTAAACAGAGCCTATGATTATTTTCAGGATTTTTTTAAGTGCCTAAGTATTTTTAATAAAGCCACAAACTTATAGAAAAATAGAAAAACAGAAATAAAAGAGGAGCACGAAACTTACCTGGCCGCAGCCCACGTGGCCGGCCCAGCACTGTGCTGGCCCGCACCAGCCAGCTGCTTCTCCCTCGCCAGGCTGGCACAGAGGTGACGCCGGCGAGCACGAGCTCACCACGGCGTCAGCTGCTTGCCGCCCGCGAGGCCAAGACACCTGGGCGAGCTCCACGTCACCGCCCCGACCCCGTGGACATCTCATTCGCCCCTGCCTCTCTCCCTCGCTCCCCCGAAGCCATGGCCGACGCAGCCGCCATCGTCTTGCCGCCGTAGCCGCAGCCACCGTCGTCCCTGTGTCACCCCACCGTGCCCACGAGCTCCGCAACATCTCCCTCGACCTCCTCGACGAGCCACGAGGCCTCGGACGCGCTGCAACGCCGCCACCGCTGCCGTTCCCCTCGTCGGTCACCGGAGATCGTCGTTGATGTTTTGCCGCCTCCCAAGCTTCCCCGAGCCCGCTTCGACGCCCGCTGCACTCACCATGAGCTTCTCTCTCTTCTCCCCATAGCCACGTCCCTCGAGCTGCCCTCTAACCCCGTTGGCCATCACGGCCGAGAGCTCGGCTCCGCCGGCCATGTCACCGCCGTGGCCACAGGCGCGTAAGCTCGATTCCGAGCGCGTCACCACACTCACCACATTCCCAGGAGCCTAACGCACCACTCCCCGTGCCTCGCCGTGCCCCGTAGCTTCGGGTTCATCCTCGCCCGAACTCCGGCGACCGCCAAGGTCGTCGCCGGCGTCGTTCCTGGCCTCCCCGAGCTCCACTTTCTCCACCAAACGACGCGGCTCGCTCCCTGCGTCACGTAGCTGCTCTCCGCCGTTGATTTGGTCGCCGGAGACGCAAACCCGAGCCCCTCCGCCGCGTCTGTCGTCGCCGGCGTCAAGCTGCCGGCGAGTTGACCATGTCTGACCCGTGTGGGCCCAAGTTGACTCCCCCCTGAGTCTATGACAGGTGGGGCCGGTCTGCTAACTAGTTTAGGATTAGTCTTAACTAGTTTTAATTAGTTTAGACACTGACATGTGGGCCCAGGCCCCATTGACAGCTAATTAGTGTTAATTTAATTCTGATAATTAGCTGAGTCACTGACAGACAGGGCCCACCAGTCAGGTTTGACCTGGCCGACCCAGCTGACCGCTGATGTCACACCTATGTCATGCTGACGCATTAATTCAATTACTGGAATTATTCTTATATAGGAAATTCCAGAAAATATCCAAAACTTCTAAAAATCATAGAAAATCAACCATATCTCCAAATGCAAATATTTATATATGAAAAATGATCAGAAAAATTCAATCTATCCATCTGTAATGGTTTCATGCATGACAAAACAAGTTAACCTTGCTGTTTAAGCAGAATAAGGTAATGCACTAATAAGGCCATGTTTAATGAGCTAACATTTGAATCTTTGATTCAAATGAGTTCATCCCCTTCTGTTTTCGCTTGCATTAGGCCACGACACTTTCATCTTGCCATGTCATAGCATGCATCATATTGTTGCATATTGCCATGTGTTGATTATGTTCGGTGTGATTTTCGTGGTAGGTTCTGCCTCCAAGGATATCCCCGAGTATTCGTCTGAAGGGCAGTACCCTACTACCACTACAACAGGCAAGCAACCCATTGATCATTCCGATACAACCCATGTTCTCACTTCTGCTCTTGTTTGCTGCATTAAGACAACGCGATTCAAACTGCTGTGTGCTACTGTAGTTGAACCCTTATCCTCTGCATGACCTGTCATTGCCACAGTAACTAGATGAAACCCACTAGCATGTGTAGGAGTTGATTGAGCCATGTATGTGATTCCTACCTTGCTATGCCTACTATGCTTAGAGTTGTGTCAGGTCTGGTTCATCTGGGTGATGGGCTAGAGTGAAATGATTATGTCGGTAATGTGAGGGATGTGTGGAACATGTTTTGGTAAAGGTATCGATGAGAGGCCATGTAGGAGTACATGGTGGGTTGTTTCATTGAGGCCATCCCTAAGAACTGAGATCTGTATGTGTGATTTTAAGATCCAGCTACTACCATGCATTGGGATCCTTAATTGACCCTCTCGGCTTCTTAAATACCCTAGTACTCTGTCCAGGAGTTGCAAATAGTTTCTGGTGTTTGTAGGTTATGTGTTGGCGGCCGTGCGTAGCGCTGACCCTAGGGGTGGGCTATGTTGTGGTAGATACACCGTGGCACGGTGTCCCGAGTCACCCGTTTGGTGTCTCGGGAACCCTGTTCACATCGTTCGGGGCCATATGTGGAAACCTCGGCTGGACTCCCTGCGGATGGAACCTGGATAGGCGATGAACCTGGACTAGAGACTTGAGTGTTTAGGTAGGCCGTGGCCGACACCCTCGTTGGGCCTCCGCTTGAAGGTTGCCGAGTACATGTCGTGTAAACGGCGGTAAGTGATGAAAGCGTGTATGAAGAGGTACACCCCTGCAGGGTATAAAACTATTCGAATAGCCGCGTCCGCGGTAAAGGACAACTTGGTTGCCTATACAGTTCATAGACAAGTTAATGGTTACTACTAAAAGACTCAAGATAAGTGTGAGTACCGAGGATGGCCCTCTCGTAGGATGATGAGGGAGAATCCCCGGTGGAGTATTGTGTTGGTGAGTAGTGGACTCGTGTGCGAAAACTATTTTACTAGTGGAGTTCCATAGGATAGCTTAGCCAAGAGTCAAACTGGCTTGCTGCAATAACCCCACCACCTTCTTGAGAATGAGCATGTATAGTAGGTTCTGTTGTAAGACTTGTTGAGTACCTTTGTACTCATGTTTGCTTAATTATTGTTTTCAGACGACAACACCGCCCCCTCCGATGGGTTCTACGTAGACCTTGACGTCGACGAGTGACTAGCCACCCAGGTGGTGATCCTGGCCATGGAGGGCCCTATGTAGATAGACAGGCTTTGGAAGCCTTCTTGCTTTCTAGTGTCTGTACTCAGACCATTTACTTCCCTTGTGCTTGTATGTTTGTATGACTTGAGTGTCGGGTCATGTGACCCCTACCTGTATGAACATGTTATGTATGGCTCTCTGGAGCCTTTAGATAAAGTACTTGATTGTAGAGTTTTGTTGTGATGCCATGTTGTATGTACTCATATCTGGCATATTGTGTGTATGATTGAAATGCTTGGTATGAGTGGGATCCGACAATCTAGTTGTTTATCCTTGGCAGCCTTTCTTATGGGGAAATGTAGTCTAGTGTTCCTCGAGCCATAGTAGTCCCTTACATCTCGGTTCACCAGAGTCCTGCTAGCCCAGCACTACTGTTCAGGACACTTAACTGGCCGGCATGTGTTTCACTTTGTTCCTATGTCTGTCCCTTCGGGGAAATGTCACGCGGTGACATCCGGAGTCCTGCCTAGCCTGCTACAGCCCGGGTTCCCCGGAGTCCTGTTAGCTCAGTGCTACAGCCCGGATTCACTCGCTGATGACCAACATGCTCGATGTGATTCATGTATGCCTGTCTCCATAGGTCTGTGCCGCTTTGGGTTCACGACTAGCCATGTCGGCCCGGGTTCTCTGTCATATGGATGCTAGCGACACTATCATATACGTGAGACAAAAGGCGCAAACGGTCCCGGGCCATGGTAAGGCAACACCCGTGGGATACCGTGCGTGAGGCCGCAATGTGATATGAGGTGTTACCGGCTAGATCGATGTGATTTGGAATCGGGGACCTGACACATGTATTATGATTTTTGGATAACACAATTATAGCATGAACAATAGACAATTATCA
The DNA here is from genome assembly GCF_002162155.2 of Triticum dicoccoides. Classification (NCBI taxonomy): domain Eukaryota; kingdom Viridiplantae; phylum Streptophyta; class Magnoliopsida; order Poales; family Poaceae; genus Triticum; species Triticum dicoccoides. The sequence continues at coordinate 545,896,073 of NC_041380.1, read as the reverse complement.
TGAACAAGGAAATATAATAATAACCATTTTATTATTGCCTCTAAGGCATATTTCCAACAGTCTCCCACTTGCACTAGAGTCAATAACCTAGTTACATTGTGAGGAATCGAACACCCATAGAGTTCTGGTGTGGATCATGCTTTGCACGTGGAAGAGGTTTAGTCAACGGATCTGCGACATTCAGGTCCGTATGCACTTTACAAATCTCTATGTCTCCATCTTGAACATTTTCACGAATGGAGTTGAAGCGACGCTTGATATGCCTGGTCTTCTTGTGAAACCTGGGCTCCTTGGCAAGGGTAATAGCTCCAGTGTTGTCACAGAAGAGAGTCATCGGGCCCGACGCATTGGGAAGAACTCCTAGGTCGGTAATGAACTCCTTCATCCAGATTGCTTCATGTGCTGCCTCCGAGGCTACCATGTACTCCGCTTCACATGTAGATCCCGCCACGACGCTTTGCTTGCAACTGCACCAGCTGACTGCCCCACCATTCAAAATATACACGTATCCTGTTTGTGACTTGGAGTCATCCAGATCTGTGTCGAAGCTAGCATCAACGTAACCCTTTACGACGAGCTCTTCGTCACCGCCATAAACGAGAAACATATCCTTAGTCCTTTTCAGGTACTTCAGGATATTCTTGACCGCTGTCCAGTGTTCCATGTCGGGATTACTTTGGTACCTTCCCACCAAACTTACGACAAGGTTTACATCAGGTCTGGTACACAGCATGGCATACATAATAGACCCTATGGCCGAGGCATAGGGGATGACACTCATCTTTTCCCTATCTTCTGCCGTGGTCGGGCATTGAGCCGTGCTCAATCTCACACCTTGCAATACAGGCAAGAACCCCTTCTTGGACTGATCCATATTGAACTTCTTCAATATCTTGTCAAGGTACGTGCTTTGTGAAAGACCAATGAGGCGTCTCGATCTCTCTCTATAGATCTTGATGCCTAATATGTAAGCAGCTTCTCCAAGGTCCTTCATTTAAAAACACTTATTCAAGTAGGCCTTTATGCTTTCCAAGAGTTCTGTATCATTTCCCATCAATAGTATGTCATCCACATATAATATGAGAAATGCTACAGAGCTCCCACTCACTTTCTTGTAAACACAGGCTTCTCCATAAATCTGCGTTAACGCTTTGATCATCTCATCAAAACAAATGTTCCAACTCCGAGATGCTTGCACCAACCCATAGATCGAGCGTTGGAGCTTGCATACCTTGTCAGCATTCTTAGGATCGACAAAACCTTCCGGCTGCATCATATACAATTCTTCCTTAAGGGAACCATTAAGGAATGCCGTTTTGACGTCCATTTTCCATATCTCATAATCATAGAATGCGGCAATTGCTAACATGATTCGGACAGACTTCAGCTTCACTACGGGTGAGAAGGTCTCATCGTAGTCAACCCCTTGAACTTGTCGATAACCCTTAGCGACAAGCCGAGCCTTATAGATGGTTACATTATCATCCGCGTCTGTCTTCTTCTTAAACATCCATTTATTTTCTATGGCTCGCCGATCATCGGGCAAGTCTGTCAAAGTCCATACTTCGTTTTCATACATGGATCCTATCTCGTATTTTATGGCTTCCAGCCATTTGTCGGAATCCGGGCCCGCCATCTAACAACATGATTTCCAGGACAGGGTTGCCGTACCACTCTGGTGCGGAACGTGTCCTTGTGGACCTACGAAGTTTAGTAGCAACTTGATCTAAAGTTTCATTATCATCATCATTAACTTCCTCTCTAGTCGGTGCAGGCACCACAGAAACATTTTCTTGAGCTGCGCTACTCTCCGGTTCAAAAGGCAATACTTCATCAAGTTCTACTTTCCTCCCACTTACTTCTTTCGAGAGAAACTCTTTCTCTAGAAAGGATCCATTCTTGGCAAAGATCTTGCGTCTGGATCTGAGGTAGAAGGTATACCCAATAGTTTCCTTAGGGTATCCTATGAAGATGCATTTTTCCGATTTGGGTTCGAGCTTTTCAGGTTGAAGTTTCTTGACATAAGCATCGCATCACCAAACTTTCAGAAATGACAGCTTAGGTTTCTTCCCAAACCACAATTCATACGGTGTCATCTCAACGGATTTCGACGGAGCCCTATTTAAAGTGAATGCGGTAGTCTCTATAGCATAACCCCAAAATGATAGCGGTAGATCGGTCAGAGACATCATAGATCGCACCATATCCAATAGAGTGCGATTACGATGTTCAGACACACCATTACGCTGAGGTAATCCAGGCGGCGTGAGTTGTGAAACAATTCAACATTTCCTTAAGTGTGTGCCAAATTCGTGACTCAAATATTCCCCTCCACGATTTGATCGTAAGAACTTTATTTTCCTGTCATGTTGATTCTCAACCTCACTCTGAAATTCCTTGAACTTTTCAAAGGTCTCAGACTTGTTTTTCATCAAGTAGACATACCCATATCTACTTAAGTCATCAGTGAGGGTGAGAACATAACGATAACCACCGCGAGCCTCAACGCTCATTGAACCGCACACATCAGTATGATTGATTTCCAATAAGTTGGTTGCTCGCTCCATTGTTCCGGAGAATGGAATCTTGGTCATTTTGCCCATGAGGCATGGTCCGCACGTGTCAAATGATTCATAATCAAGAGACTCCAAAAGTCCATCTGCATGGAGTTTCTTCATGCATTTGACACCAATGTGACCAAGCCGGCAGTGCCAGAAGTATGTGGGACTATCATTATCAACCTTACATCTTTTGGCATTCACACTATGAATATGTGTAACATCATGTTCGAGATTCAATAAGAATAAACCATTGACCAGCGGGGCATGACCATAAAACATGTCTCTCATATAAATAGAACAACCATTATTCTCATATTTAAATGAGTAGCCATCTCGCATTAAACGAGATACAGATACAATGTTCATGCTCAAAGCTGGTACGAAATAACAATTATTGAGGTTTAAAACTAATCCCGTAGGTAAATGTAGAGGTAGCGTGCAGACGACGATCACATCGACCTTGGAAGCATTCCCGACGTGCATCATCACCTCGTCCTTCGCCAGTCTCCGCTTATTCCGCAACTCCTGTTTTGAGTTACAAATATGAGCAACCGCACCGGTATCAAATACCCAGGAGCTACTACTAGCACTGGTTAGGTACACATCAATAACATGTATATCACATATACCTTTGGTATTGCCGACCTTCTTATCCGCTAAGTACTTGGGGCAGTTCTGCTTCTAGTGACTGTTTCCCTTGCAATAAAAGCACTCAGTCTCAGGCTTGGGTCCATGCTTTGGCTTCTTCCCGACAACTGGCTTACCGGGCGCGGCAACTCCCTTGCCGTCCTTCTTGAAGTTCTTCTTACCCTTTCCTTTCTTGAACTTAGTGGTTTTATTCACCATCAATACTTGATGTTCCTTTTTGATCTCCACCTCCGCTGATTTCAGCATTGAATATACCTCAGGAATGGTCTTTTCCATCCCCTGCATATGAAGTTCATCACAAAGCTCTTGTATCTAGGTGGGAGCGACTGAAGGATTCTATCAACGACCTCATCATCTGGGAGATTAACTCCCAGTTAAGATAAGCGGTTGTGCAACCCAGACATTTTGAGTATGTGCTCGCTGACGGAACTATTCTCCTCCATCTTACAACTGTAGAACTTGTCGGAGACTTCATATCTCTCTACCTGGGCATGAGCTTGGAAAACCATTTTCAGCTCTTGGAACATCTCATATGCTCCTTGCTGCTCAAAACGCTTTTGGAGCCCCGGTTCTAAGCTGTAAAGCATGCCGCACTGAACCAGGGAGTAATCATCACTACGCGGCTGCCAGACGTTCATAACGTCTTGAGTTGCTAGGAAAACAGGTGATTCACCTAGCGGTGCATCAAGGACATATGCTTTCTTGGCAGCTATGAGGATAATCCTCAGGTTAGGGACCCAGTCTGTGTAGTTGCTGCCATTGTCTTTCAGCTTGGTTTTCTCTAGGAACACGTTGAAGTTGAGGGCAACATTAGCGTGGGCCATTTCATCTACAAGACATATTGCAAAGTTTTGGACTATGTTCATGATAATTAAGTTCATCTAATCAAATTATTTAATGAACTCCCACTCAGATAGACATCCGTCTAGTCATCTAAGTGATACATGATCCGAGTCAACTAGGCCGTGTCTGATCATCGCGTGAGACGGACTAGTCATCATCAGTGAACATCTTCATGTTGATCATATCTTCTATACGGCTCATGTTCAACCTTTCGGTCTTCCGTGTTCTGAGGCCATGTCTGTACATGCTAGGCTCGTCAAGTCAACCTAAGTGTATTGTGTGTGTAAATCTGGCTTACACCCGTTGTATGCGAACGTTAGAACCTATCACACCCGATCATCACGTGGTGCTTCGGAACAACGGACCTTAGCAACGGTGCACAGTTAGGGGGAACATAATTCTTGATATTTTAATGAGGGATCATCTTATTTATGATACCGTCGTTCTAAGCAAATAAGATGTAAAAACATGATAAACATCACATGCAATCAAATAGTGACATGATATGGCCAATATCATTTTGCTCCTTTTGATCTCCATCTTCGGGGCACCATGATCATCATTGATACGACCATTTTGCATCATGCTTTTATATCAATATTTGTTGCATTATGGGCTGTTATTACACATTATGTCACAATACTTATGCCTATTCTCTCTTATTTTACAAGGTTTACATAAAGAGGGAGAATGCCGGCAGCTGGGATTCTGGCTGGAAAAGGAGCAAATATTAGAGACCTATTCTGCACAGCTCCAAAAGTCCTGAAACTTCATGGATGATGTTTTCCAAATATATAAAAAACATTAAGCGCAAGAACTTCACCAGGGGGGCACACCCTGCCCACGAGGGTGGGGGAGCGCCCTACCCCCCTGGGCGTGCCCCCCTACCTCGTGGGCCCCCTGGTGGCCCTCCGGTGACCATCTTCTGCTACTCGGACGAAACTCCGCCGCCACGAGGCGGAACCAATCTAGGGTTCTGGTGGGGTTGTTCTGTCGGGGAAACTTCCCTCACGGAGGGGGAAATCATCGCCATCGTCATCACCAATGCTCCTCTCATCGGGAGAGGGCAATCCCATCAACATCTTCATCAGCACCATCTCATCTCAAAACCTTAGTTCATCTCTTGTATCCAATTCTTGTCTCCAAGTCCGGGATTGGTGCTACTAGGTTGCTAGTAGTGTTAATTACTCCTTGTAGTTGATGCTAGTTGGTTTAATTGGTGGAAGATCATATGTTCAGATCCTATATGCATATTAATACCCCTCTGATTATGAACATGTTTATGCTTTGTGAGTAGTTACTTTTGTTCCTGAGGATATGGGAGAAGTCTTGCTATTAGTAGTCATGTGAATTTGGTATTCGTTCGATATTTTGATGAGATGTATGTTGTCTCTCCTCTAGTGGTGTTATGTGAATGTCGACTACATGACACTTCACCATTGTTTGGGCCTAGAGGAAGGCATTGGGAAGTAATAAGTAGATGATGGGTTGCTAGAGTGACAGAAGCTTAAACCCTAGTTTATGTGTTGCTTCGTAAGGGGCTGATTTGGATCCATATGTTTCATGCTATGGTTAGGTTTACCTTAATACTTTTGTTGTATTTGAGGATGCTTGCAATAGAAGTTAATCATAAGTGGGATGTTTGTCCAAGTAAGGGCAGCACCCAAGCACCGGTCCACCCACATACCAAATTATCAAAGTACCGAACGCGAATCATATGAACGTGATGAAAACTAGCTTGACGATATTCCCATGTGTCCTCGGGAGCGCTTTACATCATATAAGAGTTTTTCCAGGCTTGTCCTTTGCTACAAAAAGGATTGGGCCACCTTGCTGCACCTTATTTACTTTTGTTACTTGTTGCTCATTACAAATTGTCTTATCACAAAACTATCTGTTACCACTTATTTCAGTACTTGCAGAGAATACCTTGCTGGAAACCGCTTATCATTTCCTTCTGCTCCTCGTTGGGTTTGATACTCTTACTTATCGAAAGGACTACGATAGATCCCCTATACTTGTGGGTCATCAAGACTCTTTTCTAGGGTCGTTGCCAGGGAGTAAAGCGCCTTTGGTAGGAGGAATTTGGTAAGGAAAAATTTATATAGTGTGCTGAAATTTACTGTCACTTGGTACTATAGAAAGTAATCCTCTGAGGGGCTTGTTCGGGGTATCTTCACCCCGACCAGTAGAACAAAGAGTTTCTCCTCAACCTACTGAACCTTCTGAAAATGAAAATGCTTGCTTTGAAATTCCTTTGGGTATGGTAGAAAAACTGCTAGCGAATCCTTTTTTGGGAGATGGAACAAAACATCCTGATGAGCATCTAATATATGTGAATGAAGTTTGTGGATTATTTTAGCTTGCAGGTGTACCCGGAGATGTTGTTAAGAAGAAGGTCTTCCCTTTATCTTTGAGGGGAGATGCATAGACATGGTACAGGCTATGTGATGATATGGAGTCTTGGAATTACAAACGATTGAAATTGGAATTTCATCAAAAGTTTTATCCTATGCATCTTGTTCTTCGTGATCGCAATTATTTATATAATTTTTGGCCTCGCGAAGGAGAAAGCAATGCTCAAGCTTGGGGAGGATTAAATCAATGTTATATTCATGCCCCAATCATGAGCTCTCAAGAGGAATGATTATTCAAAAAATTTAAGCTCAACTTTCTGATAACAATCGCACCATGCTTGATACTTCTAGTGCTGGCTCTTTTATGATGAAGACTATTGAATTCAAATGGGATTTATTGGAAAGAATTAAACGCAACTCCGAAGATTGGGACCTCGACAATGGTAAGGAGTCAGGTAAGACACCTAGTTTTGATTGTGTTAAATCTTTTGTGGATACTGATATTTTTCGTAAATTTAGCACTAAATATGGACTTGACTCTGAGATAGTAGCTTCTTTCTGTGAATCTTTTGCTGCTTATGTTGATCTCCCCAAGGAGAAGTTGTTTAAATATCATCCTCCCATAGAAGTAAAAGTAGATGCACCTATTAAAGTTGAAGAAAAGACTATCACTTATAATGATCCTATTGTTCCTACTTCTTATGTTGAGAAACCGCCTTTCCCTGTTAGGATCAAGGATCATGCTAAAGCTTCAACTGTGGTTCGTAAAAGCAATATTAAAACATATACACCTCGTGAGCAAGTTAAAGTTGAACCTAATATTGCTATTGTTAAAGATCTCTTGGCTGATAATATAGATGGGCATGTTATTTAGTTCTATAATGAAACTACTAGAATTGCTAAACCCCGTGATACAGATAAACCTAGACCTGTGGTAGGTATGCCTGTTATTTCTCTTAAAATAGGAGATCATTGTTATCATGGCTTATGTGATATGGGTGCTAGTGCTAGTGCAATACCTATTGACTTATACAAAGAAATTATGCATGACATTGCAACTGTTGAGTTAGAGGATATTGATGTCACAATTAAACTTGCTAATAGAGATACTATTTCACCAATGGGAATTGTTAGAGATGTTGAAGTCTTGTGTGGGAAAACTAAATATCCTGCTGATTTTCTTGTTCTTGGTTCCCCACAAGATAGCTTCTGTCCCATTATATTTGGTAGACCCTTCTTAAATACTGTTAATGCTACCACAGATTGCACAAGAGATGTTGTTACTGTCGGTTTAGATGATATGCCTCATGAATTTAATTTTTCTAAATTTAGTAGACAACACCGTGAAGAAGAATTACCTAGTAAAGATGAAATTATTGGTCTTGCTTCTATTGCCGTACCTCCTAGTGATCCTTTAGAACAGTATTTGCTAGACCATGAAAATGATATATTTATGAATGAAAGAAGGGAATTAGATGAAGTATTCTTTAAACATGAACCTCTTCTGAAAAACAATTTACCTGTTGGAATCCTAGGAGATCCTCCTCCACCCAAGGGTGATCCCGTGTTTGAGCTTAAACCGTTACCGGATACTCTTAAATATGCTTATCTTGATGAGAAAAAGATATATCCTGTTATTATTAGTGCTAACCTTTTAGAACATGAAGAAGAGAGATTATTGGAAATTCTGAAGAAGCACCATGCTGCTATTGGGTATACTCTTGATGATCTTAAGGGCATTAGTCCCACTCTAGGCCAACATAAAATTAATTTGGAAGAAGATGCTAAACCAGTTTGTGATCATCAACGCCGACTGAATCCTAAAATGAAAGAAGTGGTAAGAAAGGAGGATACTAAAGCTCCTTGAGGCAGGTATAATTTACCCCGTTGCTGATAGTCAGTGGGTAAGCCCTGTCCATTGTGTCCCTAAGAAGGGAGGTATTACTGTTGTTCCTAATGACAAAGATGAATTGATTCCTCAAAGAATTATTACTGGTTATAGGATGGTAATTGATTTCCGCAAATTAAATAAGGCTACTAAAAAGGATCATTACCCCTTACCTTTTATCGATCAAATGCTAGAAAGATTATCCAAACATACACATTTTTGCTTTCTAGATGGTTATTCTGGTTTCTCTCAAATACCTGTGTCAGCCAAAGATCAATCAAAGACTACTTTTACATGCCCTTTTGGTACTTTTGCATATAGACGTATGCCTTTTGGTTTATGTAATGCACCTGCTACCTTCCAAAGATGCATGATGGCTATATTCTCTGACTTTTGTGAAAAGATTTGTGAGGTTTTCATGGATGACTTTTCCGCCTATGGATCTTCTTTTGATGATTGCTTGAGCAACCTTGATCGAGTTTTGCAGAGATGTGAAGAAACTAATCTTGTCCCGAATAGGGAAAAGTGACACTTTATGGTTAATGAAGATATTGTCTTGGGGCATAAAGTTTCTGAAAGAGGTATTGAAGTTGATAAAGCCAAGGTTGATGCTATTGAAAAGATGCCATGTACCAAGGACATCAAAGGTATAAGAAGTTTCCTTGGTCATGCCGGTTTTTATAGGAGGTTCATTAAGGACTTCTCAAAAATCTCTCGGCCTCTGACTAATTTATTACAAAAAGATATACCATTTGTCTTTGATGATGATTGTGTAGAAGCATTTGAAATACTTAAGAAAGCATTGATCTCTGCACCTATTGTTCAGCCACCTGATTGGAATTTACCCTTTGAAATTATGTGTGATGCTAGTGATTATGATGTAGGTGCTGTGCTAGGACAAAGATTTGATAAGAAACTAAATGTTATTCAATATGCTAGTAAAACTCTAGACAATGCTCAAAGAAATTATGCTACTACTGAAAAAGAATTCTTAGCAGTTGTATTTGCTTGTGATAAGTTTAGACCTTATATTGTTGATTCTAAAGTAACTATTCACACTGATCATGATGCTATTAAATATCTTATGGATAAGAAAGATGCTAAACCTAGACTTATTAGATGGGTTCTCTTGCTTCAAGAATTCGATTTACATATTGTTGATAGAAAAGGAGTCGAGAACCCCGTTGCAGACAACATGTCTAGGTTAGAAAATGTGCTTGATGACCCACTACCTATTGATGATAGCTTCCCTGATGAGCAATTAAGTGTCATAAATGCTTCTCATACTGCTCCATGGTATGCTGATTATGCTAATTACATTGTTGCTGAGTTTATGCCACCTAGTTTCACATACCAGCAAAAGAAAAAGTTCTTCTATGATTTGAGACATTACTTTTGGGATGACCCACATCTTTATAAAGGAGTAGATGGTGTTATTAGACGTTGTGTACCTGAGCATGAACAGGAACAGATCCTACGCAAGTGTCACTCTGAAGCTTATGGACGGCACCATGCTGGAGATAGAACTGCACATAAGGTACTATAATCTGGTTTTTATTGGCCTACTCTCTTCAAGGATGCCCGTAAGTTTGTCTTATCTTGTGATGAATGTCAAAGAATTGGTAATATTAGTAGACGTCAAGAAATACCTATGAATTATTCACTTGTTATTGAACCATTTGATGTTTGGGGCTTTGACTATATGGGACCTTTTCCTTCCTCTAATGGTTATGCACATATTTTAGTTGCTGTTGATTACGTTACTAAGTGGGTAGAAGCTATTCCAACTAGTAGTGCTGATCATAACACTTCTATTAAAGTGCTTAAAGAAGTTATCTTTCCAAGGTTTGGAGTCCCTAGATATTTAATGACTGATGGTGGTTCACATTTTATTCATAGTGTTTTCCGTAAAATGCTTGCTAAATATGATGTTAATCATAGAATTGCATCCCCTTATCACCCTTAGTCTAGTGGTCAAGTAGAATTGAGTAATAGAGAACTCAAATTAATTTTGCAAAAGACTGTTAATAGGTCCAGAAAGAATTGGTCCAAGAAACTTGATGATGCATTATGGGCCTATAGAACTGCATATAAAAACCCTATGGGTATGTCTCCGTATAAAATGGTCTATCGAAAAGCATGTCACTTACCTCTAGAACTAGAACAGAAGGCTTATTGGGCTATTAAAGAACTAAATTATGATTTTAAACTTGCCGGTGAGAAGAGGTTACTTGATATTAACTCACTTGATGAATGGAGAACCCAAGCCTACGAAAATGCCAAGTTGTTTAAAGAAAAAGTTAAAAGGTGGCATGATAAAAGAATACAAAAGTGTGAGTTTAATGTAGGTGATTATGTATTGCTATACAACTCCCGTTTAAGATTTTTTGTAGGAAAACTTCTCTCTAAATGGGAAGATCCTTACGTTATCGAAGAGGTCTACCGTTCCAGTGCCATAAAAATCAACAACTTTGAAGGCACAAATCCAAAGGTGGTAAATGGTCAAAGAATCAAACATTATATCTCAGGTGATCCCATAAATGTTGAAACCAATGTTATTGAAACCGTAACCCTGGAGGAATACATAAGGGACACTTTCCGGAATGTTTCAGACTCCGAAAAGGAATAGGTATGTGGTACGGTAAGTAAACTGACTCCAAAACAGTTTTTAAGGCAATATTTCTCCGTTTTGGAATATTTAGAAAAAAATAGAAAAATAAGCAGCAGTCCGGGAAGGACACGAGGCCTCAACGAGGGTGGAGGGCGTGCCCCTACCTCGTGGGCACCTCTTGTGCTCTCCGGACTCCGTTTTCTTACAGAACACGTATTTTGGTCGGTAAAAATTCATTATATAACCTCCCGGGGGTTTTGACTCCCGTATCACGCAAAAATCTCTTGTCTTTGTTTCTAATTGTTTTTCTAACAGATCTAGATTATCATGACACCTCCAAGTGCACCCAAGGACAAGTTCTTCGAGAAGGTTATCAACCCTTACCTAGCTGAGGTGCAACGGCACCCTCAAACCATTGAGATGCGTGATGGGTTGCTGCACATCCGTGATGCTGAGGGACCGAAGGGGACCGGAAGCGTGGAGACGAGGCTCGAAGCAATGGAGCAACAAGTTTTCAAGTGTCAGGGGATGGTGGAGCGTGGACTCAACTCCAACTACATGATGATCGTAGAGTTCACCAACAAACACAAGCTGGATGCCGACAACATCGGGGAGACCATCTTCAAGCTTCACGAGAAAGTTGAGCACCTCCAAGCTCAAATCTATGACCTGCAAAACCAAAACTATGAGTATGAATATAGATTCAAAAGGATGAGTTTGCCTGCAGATTTGAGGATCCCGGAGACTCGGTCATCCTTCTATGATGGTGAGCATATGCCTTGGAAAAAGGATGACAAGCCTACGCCATCAACAACATCACCACCTTCTGCTCCAACAAAGAAGAATTGAGTATCTGGTATGGGCACTCCACTTGGCAACTGCCAAGCTTAGGGGAGTGCCCCGGTATCGTATCACCATCACTTTTATCTTTACCATTTTTCTTAGTTCGATACTTTTGGTAATATTTTGATCTAGTAGAATAAAAGTTCTTAGTATGATCTAGTCGTGAGTTTTGCTTTATTATCCTTCTATGTAATCGAGTCCTTGAGCTATATAATAAAGATTAGTGTTTAGTCAAGGGCTTGCTTATTTTTGCCATGATCCCAAATAAAAGAAAAGAAAAGAGAAATAAATAAAAAGAAACAAAGAGATCATGTGAGTCTTATGGAGAGTAATGAGCTCACATAGAAAGAGTATGATGAATAAAAGTTATTGAGGGTTGACAAACATAGTTTTGGTCATCGTTGCAATTAATAGGAAGTAATAAAGAAAGAGAGGTCTTCACATATAAATATACTATCTTGGACATCTTTTATGATTGTGAGCACTCATTAAAATATGATATGCTAAAGAGTTGACATTGGACAAGGAAGACAACATAATGGGTTATGTTTTCTTACATCTAAGATAAATTATATTGTCTTGGATCCTCCAACATGTTGAGCTTGCCTTTCTCCCTCATGCTAGCCAAATTCATTGCACCAAGTAGAGATACTACTTGTGCTTCCAAATACCATTAAACCAGTTTTGCCATGAGAGTCCACCATACCTACCTATGGATTAAGTAAGACACATCAAGTAAGTTGTCATCAGTGCAAGCAATAAAAATTGCTCTCTAAATATGTATGATTGATTGGTGTGGTAGAAATAAACTTTATACAATCGTGTGATATGGAAGTAATAAAAGCGACATACTGCATAATAAAGGTCCATATCACAAGTGGCAATATAAAGTGATGTTCTTTCACATTAGGATTTTGTGCATCCAACCATAAAAGCGCATGACGACCTCTGCTTCCCTCTACGAAGGGCCTATCTTTTACTTTTATCTCCTACACTGCAAAAGAGTCATGGTGATCCTAACCCTTCATTTTTACATTTTATCCTTTGGCAAGCACAATATGTTGGAAAGATCCCGGTATATATGGCTAATTGGAGGTGAGTTTTCATGAACTATTACTGTTGACATTACCCTTGAGGTAAAACGTTGGGAGGCAAAAACTATAAGCCCCTATCTTTCTCAGTGTCCGATTAAAACTCCATACCCATACGTATTGTGTGAGTGTCAGCAATTGTGAAAGATTATATGATAGTTGAGAATGTGGACTTGCTGAAAAGCTCTTATACATTGACTCTTTCCTATGTTATGATAAATTGCAATTGCTTCAATGACTGAGGTTATAGTTTGTTAGTTTTCAATGAAGTTTACGATTCATACTTGATATTGTGATTGAATTATTTATCTAGCATAAGATATCATATGACAAGAATTATATAAGTTGTTGTTCTAAGAATGATCATGATGCCCTCTTGTCCGTATTTTATTTTTATCGACACCTTCATCTCTAAACATGTGGACATATTTTTCGATTTCGGCTTTTCGCTTGAGGACAAGCAAGGTCTAAGCTTGGGGGAGTTGATACGTCCATTTTGCATCATGCTTTTATATCAATATTTGTTGCATTATGGGCTGTTATTACACATTATGTCACAATACTTCTGCCTATTCTCTCTTATTTTACAAGGTTTACATAAAGAGGGAGAATGCCGGCAGCTGGGATTCTGGCTAGAAAAGGAGCAAATATTAGAGACCTATTCTGCACAGCTCCAAAAGACCTGAAACTTCACGGATGATGTTTTCCAAATATATAAAAAACATTGAGCGCAAGAACTTCACCAGGGGGGCCATACCCTGCCCACGAGGGTGGGGGGCGCACCCTACCCCCCTGGGCGCGCCCGCCTACCTCGTGGGCCCCCTGGTGGCCCTCTGGTGACCATCTTCTGCTATATGGACTCTTTCGATGGGAAAAAAAATCATAAGCCATCTTCTTGGACGAAACTCCGCCGCCACGAGGCGGAACCTTGGCGTAACCAATCTAGGGTTCTGGCGGGGCTGTTCTGCTGGGGAAACTTCCCTCTCGGAGGGGGAAATCATCACCATCGTCATCACCAACGCTCCTCTCATCGGGAGAGGGCAATCTCCATCAACATCTTCATCAGCACCATCTCATCTCAAAACCCTAGGTCATCTCTTGTATCCAATTCTTGTCTCCAAGTCCGGGATTGGTGCTAGTAGGTTGCCAGTAGTGTTAATTACTCCTTGTAGTTGATGCTAGTTGGTTTAATTGGTGGAAGATCATATGTTCAGATCCTATATGCATATTAATACCCCTCTGATTATGAACATGTTTATGCTTTGTGAGTAGTTACTTTTGTTCCTGAGGACATGGGAGAAGTCTTGCTATTAGTAGTCATGTGAATTTGGTATTCGTTCAATATTTTGATGAGATGTATGTTGTCTCTCCTCTAGTGGTGTTATGTGAACGTGACTACATGACACTTCACCATTGTTTGGGCCTAGAGGAAGGCATTGGGAAGTAATAAGTAGATGATGGGTTGCTAGAGTGACAGAAACTTAAACCCTAGTTTATGCGTTGCTTTGTAAGGGGCTGATTTGGATCCATATGTTTCATGCTATGGTTATGTTTACCTTAATACTTTTCTTGTATTTGCGGATACTTGCAATAGAGGTTAATCATAAGTGGGATGTTTGTCCAAGTAAGGGCAGCACCCAAGCACCGGTCCACCCACATACCAAATTATCAAAGTACCGAACACGAATCATATGAACGTGATAAAAACTAGCTTGACAATATTCCCATGTGTCCTCGGGAGCGCTTTACATCATATAAGAGTTTGTCCAGGCTTGTCCTTTGCTACAAAAAGGATTGGGCCACCTTGATGCACCTTATTTACTTTTGTTACTTGTTGCTCGTTACAAATTATCTTATCACAAAACTATCTGTTACCACTTATTTCGGTACTTGCAGAGAATACCTTGCTGGAAACCGCTTATCATTTCCTTCTGCTCCTCGTTGGGTTTGGCACTCTTACTTATCGAAAGGACTACGATAGATCCCCTATACTTGTGGGTCATCAAATATCGTCACCGGCTTGACACCATGATCTCCATCATCGTGTCTTCATGAAGTTGTCTCGTCAACTATTACTTCTACTACTATGGCTAACGGTTTAGCAATAAAGTAAAGTAATTACATGACATTTATGTTGATACGCAAGTCATAAATAAATTAAGACAACTCCTATGGCTCCTGCCGGTTGTCATACTCATCGACATGCAAGTCGTGATTCCTATTACAAGAACATGATCAATCTCATACATCACATATATCATTCATCACATCCTTTTGGCCATATCACATCACACGACATATGCTGCAAAAATAGGTTAGACGTCCTCTAATTGTTGTTGCAATTTTTTATGTGGCTGCTATAGGTTTCTTAGCAAGAACATTTCTTACCTACGCCAAAACCACAACGTGATATGCCAATTTCTATTTACCCTTCATAAGGACCCTTTTCATCGAATCCGATCCGACTAAAGTAGGAGAGACAGACACCCGCTAGCCACCTTATGCAACTAGTGCATGTTAGTCTGTGGAACCTGTCTCACGTAAGTGTACGTGTAAGGTCGGTCCGGGCCGCTTCATCCCACGATGCCGCCGGATCAAGATGAGACTAGTAACGGCAAGTAAATTGACAAAATCGACGCCCACAACAACTTGTGTTCTACTCGTGCAAGGAAACTATGCATAGACCTAGCTCATGATGCCACTGTTGGGGATCGTAGCAGAAATTTAAAATTTTCTACGCATCACCAAGATCAATCTATGGAGTCATCTAGCAACGAGAGAGAGAGAGAGAGAGGAGTGCATCTACATACCCTTGTAGATCACGAGCGGAAGCGTTCAAGAGAATGGGTTTGATGGAGTCATACTCATCGTAATCCAAATCACCGATGATCCTAGCGCCGAACGGACGACACCTCCGCGTTCAACACACGTAGGAAGCGGAGACGTCTCCTCCTTCTTGATGTAGCAAGGGGGATGAGAAGTTGATGGAGATCCAGCAGCACGACGGCGTGGTGGTGGAAGCAGCGGGATTCCAGCAGGGCTTCGCCAAGCGCTACTTGAGGAGGAAGAGGTGTCACGGGAGGGAGAGGGAGGCGCCAGGGCTTCGGGTGCGGCTGCCCTCCCTCCCCTCCACTATATATAGGGGCTAGGGGGGCGCATGCCCCCTTGAAGATCCCATCTAGAGGGGGGCGGCCCCCGGGGCGGCGGCTCCTCCGGGGGCAACGACCCCCTTAGGGTTTCCAACCAGGGGGGCGCATGCCCCCTCGGGGGGCAACGACCCCCTAGGGTTTCCAACCCTAGGCACCTTGGGCCCTTGGGTGGGGCGCACCAGCCCACCAGGGGCTGGTTCCCACTCCACTTCAGCCCATGGGGCCCTTCGGGATAGGTGGCCCCACCCGGTGGACCCCCGGGACCCTTTCCGTGGTCCTGGTACAATACCAGTGACCCGCGAAACTCTCCCGGTGGCCGAAACTGGACTTCCTATATATAAATATTTACCTTCGGACCATTCCGGAACTCCTTTTGGCATCCGGGATCTCATCCGGGACTCCTAACAACTTTCGGTTAACCGCATACTAATATCTCTACAACTCTAGCGTCACCGGACCTTAAGTGTGTAGACCCTACGGGTTCGGGAGACACGCAGACATGACCGAGACAACTCTTTGGTCAATAACCAACAACGGGATCTGGATACCCATGTTGGCTCCCACATGCTCAACGATAATCTCATCAGATGAACCACGATGTCGAGGATTCAATCAATCCCGTATACAATTCCCTTTGTCAATCGGTACGATACTTGCCCGAGATTCGATCGTCGGTATACCGATACCTTGTTCAATCTCGTTACGACAAGTCTCTATACTCGTTCCTGTAACACATCATCCCGTGAACAACTCCTTGATCACATTGAGCTCATTATGATGATGTCCTACCGAGTGGGCCTAGAGATACCTCTCCGTCATACGGAGTGACAAATCCCAGTCTCGATTCGTGCCAACCCAACAGATACTTTCGGGGATACCCGTAGTGTACCTTTATAGCCACCCAGTTACGTTGTGACATTTGGCACACCCAAAGTATCCTTATGGTATCTGGGAGTTGCAGAATCTCATGGTCTAAGGAAAGGATACTCGACATTAGAAAAGCTTTAGCAGACGAACTACACAATCTTGTGCTATGCTTAGGATTGGGTCTTGTCCATCACATCATTATCCTAATGATGTGATCCCATTATCAATGACATCCTATGTCCATGGTTGGGAAATCGTAACCATCTATTGATCAACGAGCTAGTCAACTAGAGGCTCACTAGGGACATGTTGTGGTCTATGTATTCACACTTGTATTACGATTTCCGGATAACACAATTATAGCATGAACAATAGACAATTATCATGAAAAAGGAAATATAATAATAACCATTTTATTATTGCCTCTAGGGCATATTTCCAACGCACCCTAGGCGCGCCCCATGAGGAGTCCTACTCCCACCGGGAGTAGGACTCCCCCTTTCCATGTGGGAGTAGGAGATGAGAGGGAAGGAGAGAGAGGGGGAAAGGAAAGGGGGGCGCCGCCCCCCTCCTTGTCCAATTCGAACTGGGGGGAAGGGGGCGCGCGGTTGCCCTTGGCTGCCCCTCCTCTTCTCCACTAGGGCCCAATAGGCCCATTAGTCTCCTCGGGGGGTTCCGGTAACACCCCGATACTCCGGTATATGCCCGAAACTCCCTGAAACCATTCCGGTGTCCGAACATAGTCGTCCAATATATCAATCTTTACGTTTCGACCATTTTGAGACTCTTCGTCATGTCCGTGATCACATCCGGGACTCCGAACTACCTTCGGTACATCAAAACACATAAACTCATAATATAATTGTCATCGAACTTTAAGCGTGCGGACCCTACGGGTTCGAGAACTATGTAGACATGACCGAGACACGTCTCCAGTCAATAACCAATAGGGGAACCTGGATGCTCATATTGGCTCCCACATATTCTACGAAGATCTTTATCGGTCAAACCGCATAACAACATACGTTGTTCCCTTTGTCATTGGTATGTTACTTGCCCGAGATTTGATCGTCGGTATCTCAATACCTAGTTCAATCTCGTTACCGGTAAGTCTCTTTACTCATTGCGTAATACATCATCCTGCAACTAACTCATTAGTTGTAATGCTTGCAAGGCTTATAGTGATGTGCATTACCGTGTGGGCCCAGAGATACTTCTCTGACAATCGGAGTGACAAATCCTAATCTCGAAATACGCCAACCCAACAAGTACCTTCGGAGACACCTGTAGAGCACCTTTATAATCACCCAGTTATGTTGTGACGTTTGGTAGCACACAAAGTGTTCCTTCGGTAAACGGGAGTTGCATAATCTCATAGTCATAGGAACTTGTATAAGTCATGAAGAAAGCAATAGCAACATACTAAAGGATCAAGTGCTAAGCTAACGGAATGAGTCAAGTCAATCACATCATTCTCCTAATGATGTGATCCTATTAATCAAATGACAACTCTTTGTCTATGGCTAGGAAACATAACCATCTTTGATCAATGAGCTAGTCAAGTAGAGGCATACTAGTGACACTCTGTTTGTCTATGTATTCACACATGTATCACGTTTCCGGTTAATACAATTCTAGCATGAATAATAAACATTTATCATGATATAAGGAAATAAATAATAACTTTATTATTGCCTCTAGGGCATATTTCCTTCAGTGTCCTCCTTTTCCAAAAAAACAAGTTGAAAATGACGAGACACTCAACCACCGAAGCAATCAATGACCAAGGTAGAGGGGGAAATGTGTCTTAATGTGGAAACATGATATCCATTGGAGCAAGTAGACCTCGTCTACTCCGGAGAGGTCGAATGTCGCCAAGTATGATCCATCCACCATTGAAGAGGACCCCCGTCCTGCTCAAATGGTGGCACCCGTATGAGAGCTTTGATAGGAACCGGTGATTGGGCCAACAATAGAACGCGATGTTGTCTGCCCCGGCACAACATACGATCTTCGAAGTTCATCAATCACATTGAGCAGCTCGCTGCGAAGAAATGGGACGGTGTCATGTTTTTTTGGAAATGGAGGTTAAACCCCCGACCTCTGCATCAATCGATGCATGCAGCCATCTTTATTAATTATTCCACGAGGGTCTGACAAAAACATACATCAAGCCACGTGAAGCCACCACTCACACCTACAAACTTGATAATGTGGAGTGCTCTCACTCTCCATATCTAAAGCCGATGCCATCGCCGATCCATCCATCTAACGTATCAGAACAAACAACCGGTGCAGCAAACCTAAAGCGTACACCCCTTGCACACGTTTTAGAGGCCGCCATCATCATCGAACCGCTGTCCCATCTTCAAGAGAGAGATCCGCATCATTCTTGCCAGTCCGGCCATCCGTCGACGCCACCACGACGCCCAACGACTCCACCGCTCTGCGCTTGTCCAAACCGACGCGGACACTCTGGAAGATTTATCGTGCGTAGCACCTGCCGACTAGGCATGACTCAGCGTAGCACCTGTCGGCCAGGCATGACTTGACATCTCGTACCAGACGCATTTGACCCGGTTAGAACGTCGCTCCTCCTGCTAACCTCCACACCATAGCCGCTGCTGGAGCTGACACGCAAAGCCCTTCACCCATAGCAACTCTCCCCCGAATGCCCCAACCTCCGAAGATGGCGCCTCCATGGAGGTTACGACGTGAAGGGCGCCGCCGCTTTCCAATCCAAGACGGATTTTGGACTTTCGTTCGGGAAGGGGACGGAGGTGGATAGGAGGGACCTCGACTTCGCCTTCAAGAAGGTTAACAACGTCAAAGCCGTCGCCGATGCCGGGCCGAGCTAGCCGACCAAAGTTTCCTCCAGTCCTCATCCTGTACCACCAATCTCCATCTGCTCTGGATCTGGCAGAAGCCAAGACACAAAAACTCCAGAGAGGGAAGCACCAGAAGGCTCAACACCTCCGGCGTAGATCCATCCAGGCGCCAGATCAATGAAGATCTGACCTGGTCAGCGACGAAAGCCACCATCCTGCGCTGGCCGATGATGTTCAAGTGCCGGATCCAAAAGGATCTGACCCGAGACTGACGACGCACGCGACCACCACATCCAGCAGCCGCACAACGCCATGAGCACGAACCCCAACCGCCGATGCACTGCACACATCACGGCCAGGATCCAAATGTAGCGCCGTTGCACCCCGGAAAAGTCTGGCGCCTCCTCTCGAACGGTCGTCCCGCGCCAGCAAATTCGCGCAAAGGGGAAGGGAGCCCCGCCGCCGCCCCTGTCGGCCGGGCTTCGCCCGGTGGCGCTGCTGGCGGCGACGAGGATGAAGGAGATGCGTGGGAGTACGGGCGCCGGCGGCTAGGGTTCCCCCTGGTCACCCACGGGGACGGCGTCATGTACTCGTCCATAATGATCCATGTTCCCCTGATGTAGGTAGGTCTGTCGGAATTATTGAAAAGAGCAGGCACTCTAATTGCTGACACCGATGAGGAGATGAGAGGTCAGCCTGTGCATCTTTGCATTCCCAATTTTTTATGTGTCTGCGTAGGTGTTTATTGAAATTGCTAAATAACGAGAATTTTTGTTCTCATTACAGACAAAACATTGGATTTTGGTTCCTGTTGGTTGGCAGTCTGTGCTATTGCGCCGAATCCAATTTATAAGTACCAACGTTCCTACAATTTGGATGATAAGAGTCCACCTAGTTTGAGCTGCAGTTGTAGTACTTGATGTTGGATAAATGAGAAACTAAGCTTTACTAAGGGCCAATGGCCAGTACATATACATATGTGGTAAAGTGTAGAAAAGCCCCTTATACAATGGGGATGTACACAATGAACTA